>NC_089789.1:19953605-19986105 GCF_040412425.1 Macrobrachium rosenbergii
TCTTACCTTGATTTACAGGTTCCACTGCATCACTACCGCAGTGATGTGCTATTTTCTGGATTAATTATTTCAGTATTGATATCTCTCAGGAAGACGTATAGAGACGAGATCGGTAATTTTTTCACTTTAATGAGTAATTAGTATTATAAAGATCAGTACAAATGAAACAGGTTACAGTGGTATAAACGAAATCACTTCTGAGTAATTAACTTGACTCAAGTCTAGCAAACACAGGCTTAAGGGGACTTACTTCTCAAAGGACACAAGTCTTATCTGTTCTCTCCTGGCGATCTCCAGCCTGTTGGACCTCTGGAATTCTTGTTATCTGCAATCTCCACCTCCTTCTAGTCCTATTAGACCGGCAACCCAGAGTGTTTATTCCGAGTTTTGAACACAAAACGTTTGACCCCCTAGATAAGTAGTGCCTACCCCCAACATCTCAAAAATGTATTGCTGCCGGATCAGAACTCTGGCTTTTGCATCAAAAATGAACCGTAAAAACTGAAAAAAATTTTTTTTGTCAGAGTGAAAAACATATGCTTGAGACTTTTCCGAACCTTCCTTGGAGTCCCCAACACAGAATGAGCAATGCCAGCAATTGTAGCCACTAGTTTAGTGTCCTGCCAGCAGGGTTCAAAGGGGGGTTCAAATTCACATTTATTCCGAGTAAGGAACATATGCCTAAAACTTTCATAAAAACCTTCCTTGTGACCCCATGAACTCAGGATGACCATTGCCAGCAAATTTCTCTCTGGCTTTCCACCCGGCAGCAAGCTTCAAAGGAGGCATGCAGTACAATTATGTGACAGCAGTGTATAAATATGAATGAAGTAGAAATTATTCCCTTTTAACATTGTATTTGGAATGTATCATGACTAAAAGAAGGAAAAAATGGTGCGATGGATACAAACTGACAAACCAGTGTCTTCTATGAGTGCTGAGTTATCGCCTGGCAGCAGGGCCAGGAAGTAACTCATCAGCTGATGCCGTGTGAAGCTGATATCGTGCGCTGGACTCTGAGCCAGGATGTTGAGCTACTGTGAAGATAGGTAAGCTTTGCCATTATTATTTCCATAATATACAGCAGGAAATGTATTTAGCATATATATTTATGTGAACTAACTGTAAATGATCGCACCGGAGCATTTATCGCCCAGGAAAATAATTTTATGTGCCACTGTGATGTAGTTCCACAGTTTGTGTGTATAAAGAGATTGATTTTGAAGCAGCATAAGCTTCTGGGCATGCTTTGTACAGTCTACAGCTTATCCAATTGTAAGACAGATTTGTAAATAGTGTAAAGTGTAAGCAATGTAAGGCAAATTAGTCATTAGAAGTAATAAACTGATGCCGAGTAGAGATGATGGTACTTGGTGATCGGAGGTTTCAGTCAGGTGGTTGTGTGGTACAGTGACATGCCAAAGGTAGTGCCAGAAAAGTAATATTTTCTGTATAGCAATCACAGATTCTTATGCAGCCAAAGTTATACTCAAGTATGACTATATATATGAAAGACAATTCAAGTACTTGATGTATTATAATTATGTGAAAGTTGAGTTTTGGAATTGTGGCACCAGCGCGAAGTTGTTTCCCCACCATCCAGAGAACATCCAGCAAAGCAAACTCAGCTCTGAGTAAAAACAGGACAACAAAAATATCAACACTCTATAGAAGGAATGAAAAACACATGCAATCCTTTTTACCATTGCCTCAGTTCAGAACAACTCCCATAACCTATCTCAGAAAGGCACAAGATGCTACTTAGGAAGTGCATTTTTAGGGACCCTAAACAGAGGGAAAGCAAATGAGACAGTTATTTGAGGCTGAATGTCTGATGAGACACGGTTCTGTGTAGTACCAAGAATGAGGGTAATGGAACTTTGCAGCAGAAAATGTCGCTCTCTACGAACCACATGATGTAAATACAGCAGAGGGAGGCCGGGATGTCTTGGCACGATTCTCACCCATTTTCAGCAAGAACAAACAAGAATGTCAATTCGTCATTTGCTAAGCTTCCCAATTACCACTGTCCCACTGGCACACACTGATGGCACCCTTTTGAAAACTGACAAAGTTGCACTTACAAAAGTGTTGGAGAATTATCAAAATAGAGTCCTGGACTCCACTGCTCTCCCAAACATCAGAGTGACAGTACTTGATGGTGTGGCATCATCCGCACACGAGATCGCAACACACCAGTAGTTTCCTGGCGTACAACAGGCGGTAGATTTCACTGTTAAAGGCCTGCTCTTCATGGAGAGGGGAAGTCCACATCATCTTTTGACTCAGTACAAGTCTCCTCCATCAAAGATTAGGAGAGAGAGCTGAGGAGGCATTCACCAAAAGTCTGTTATCACAGGCCTTGACCAAGCCCAGTCAGAGTGAGCCACACTTGAAAATACTTCCAGGAAGAATTTTTCCGTTTGTGATGAGACAGAATGTGTCAAACCCTGTTATGGGTCTGTAATTGACAGAAAAACAGTATACATATCACATGGAGGAAAATGCATAGGTTTCAAGAATGATGACAGCAATATACTCCAACTTTCCAAGTGACAAAAACAGATCATCTGCAAGCTGAATTGATGAAGAGGCAGACACTTTATTACCTTTCCATATCAACATCTCAGAAGGGAATATAATTGTCAGATCATCCGACACAGATGTACTTGTGATCCTTCTTGGTTTACTGGGACGATATGAGTTTGGAGAAAGGTGATTTTAGATTTTGGATCTGCTAACCATCGTAGGTTCCTTGATGTCTCTGAGATGGCTGAAGAGCTGAAAAAACATGATGGTTCAACAGATGCCCTCTTGGTTTTCATGCTCAACTAGAAGTGATTTACCTCCGCTCTTTCCTCCCGAAAGGGAAGATTAAGCCCTTCAGGATGTTAGAGGAAGACTTGAATGCCATCAGATATCTTCGGACCCTAGCATCAGATGAGGTGGACACTGAGGGAGTCACAGAGTTCATCTGCCATATGTATGTATGGATACTCAGGTATATAATAACATCAATGAATGCCGGTTTATATAAAGCTTTCCTGAAGGTAACCGACTGTACTGTAGAGGGAAAGCAACATCTCTCAAAAATGTGAAAAACTTAACTGTGCTTCCCTCCCTCTCTCCTTGTGAAAAGACAGCTTGACTGCATATCAAGCGTGCAAACTATGTTGCCAGGATGTGGAGAAGGGAGGACACACGACTCCAACTTGTGGCTGAATCCTATGATTTTGGACGGTTACACACCAGTGGATTTCAACCTAAATGGTTTTCTGGTAGTTCCATTCCTGCAGGAGTGCCTCTCTCTCGCACTGGAAATTGAGTGTCGTCAGATACATCAGCTCACTCAGATAGTTTTTTCACTGAAGATGAGAGCTGCTGGAAGACGCCTGGAGGACGACAGCAATACTGATGATGAGTTACAACAGAAGCCACATTTTTTCCCGTCTGTGTGATTTTCAGTGCAGTTACTTTTTGATAAAGAATGCTGTATGAGATGTCTCATATTCAGAGCAGTTATTTGACAGCATTGCACAGCAATTAATGTTTACCCATATAATTAAATAGACATTGTCTTTTTTCCAGTAGAAAAGGTGTGCGTATTTTTCTAAGATTACAGTTAGCTATTACGATATATGGTACATTTTGTAATGCAATTATGTTATGAAATAATTATGAGAAATTAAACTGAGTTCATGAGGAATACTTTTTCCACAATTTCAGCTTTGTGTTCTTAACTCTGAAAAAATTGTAATTGAACTTCTGATGGATTTAGAGCTACTACTGGTGGAAACCAGATAAATTTGTTGCATTGGTCATTCTGAGTTCATAAGGCCCAAGGAAGCTGTTTTTAGCAATATTTCAGCCCTGTGTTCTTAACTCAACAAAAGTGACTGAAACCTTTGGTCGATTTAGAGTTGCTGGCGCGTGAAAGCCAGAGAGAAATTTGCTGGCAATGGTCATCCTGAGTTCAAGGTCACAAGGAAGGTTTTGAGGAAAGTTTTTAGGCATATGTTCCTTACCGGAATAACAAACGCGAATTTGAACCCCCTGAACCTGCTATGGACGTAAAGCCAGCCTTGACATTGCTGGCATTGCTCGCCCTGCATTCAGGGGACTCCAAGGAAGATTTAGGAAAGTTTCACTATATGTTTTTCTACCTGGACAAAAAAATTTTTTCCAGCTTTGTGGTTCATTTATGATGCAAAACAGAGTTCTGATCCGGTAGCAAATACATTCTTGAGATGTTAGGTAGGCACTACTTATCTAGGGTCAAACCTTTTGTGTTCAAAACTGAATAAACACTTGGGTCTTTGCTCTATATTGGAAGGATTTATTAGCAAGGCCTTCCCTTCAAATAGTTGATTGAAGACTGTAGTGGTGTGATGCAAATCTCTTAGAGGACTTGATTGAGGTGATCTTAGGAGGGTGTGGAAAGACCCTCCCCAGTATGTTTGATTGGAGGTGTAGAAGTACATCACTTTGTCCAGCCACCCAGTTTCCTGAATTTCATGATAAACGTTTCTAATGAAGGCGGGGTTATAGAACCAGCTGTCGTAAGCTTTTTGGCTGTGTTGACTATGATTTGCTTAACTTAATCGCGAGGCCACTACTTCCCACTTTTATGACTGTTTTTATGGCTTAAACACAATATACTGCTTTTGAGTTCATGCCAAATCCTGCCTCGATCAGCATGTTGGAATCACGATAATAACAACAGCTTTTAAGCGTTATCACTGTCTTCTGCCTCTTTATTCTTAATGCCCTCTCCTTCTCTCCCCAACTTTTCTTCTATACTTCTCTTTTCTTTTCTATCTAATTTCCCTATATTTTCTACGTAAAAATTATACGTGTTCATACTACCAGCTGTTGTCAGCGTTGACACAATTCGGATACAAATAGCTTCTCTCTGACATAAGGAACCAATAAATAAATATGGTGAAACTGATATATAATATGCAGTCCTGATGAAAAAAAATACCAGAGGAACCCTGAGAAAAGAGTACAGGCTTCTGTAGAGGGTTTTTTTTTTTATCATAAATTCTCAGCGTTGAAAAGTTTTTTTGTGTTCTCAGACCTCGAGAGTACCAATCATGACCCTTCCCTGAGTATTTCTAACGCTTAGTAATAGTTAGATTTCAACCAGAGGTTATGAATTGCATTCAGTAGTCGTTTTCAGACACCTTTCGTACCTTTTTATTTTAAAAGGTCAGTGTGCAAAACAATTAAACATTCATGGTCGTCGGAAAGTGGGAAAACAGGGGCGAAATTCGTAATTTAGTCTCTTACCCAAGAGACATGTCTGCTTTGGTGGGAGAGATAATCTGATAACGTGTGCTAGGGTTAGGGCTTCTATTTTAAGTGATTTTCTTTCTCAAAGTAAAGTCCATAGACTTGGAGACAGATTTGAATTATGCACATAAGTGCATGCAAACTTAAAGTTTCATGGGTCGCGGCTCATATAGCATTATACCGAGACCACCGAAAGCTAGATCTGTTTTCGGTGGCCTTGATTATACGCTGTAAGAGAAATTCGATTGCGCCGAAGAAACTTCGGCGCATATTTTACTTGTTTATTCATGCTTCCATTTATTCGCCTGTCGATTTATCTCTCACCTTCTTTATTTTATGCATTTGCTCTTTCATCATGCCGGCATTCTATTCAGCGGAGGCTGACTTTGAGAGTTTATGTTCTTTTGGGCTCTGCTTTTATGAATTGTTACTCCTCTTAAGTAATATCTATCTTCATCACTATCATTATAAGCAGCACTAAAAACTAAATCAAAAACATTAGATGGAGATTATGTCTTACTTATCCATTGAAAGATTTCCTTCACGTAGAAATTATGTATTAAGTTTCTAGTTGAAAGAATCATATAAAGTTCTTGCAATAATCAACGCAAAGCCATATACCCTTTTCATCTTGATATAGCATACGCAACATGCGGAAACGGATTCTAAACATGTATTCAGATTCAAACAAAATAGAAACACCGTGTTGATACCATAGGAAAATAACGTAAAAATATGCTGAGGTTGGAAGGGAGAGCGCCGAAAACATGATTATTTTTGCAAAAACTTTTGTAGTTCGTGTCTCCAAAACAAGAGATTAACAAAGGGTTACAGGAGGCATTACTATGAAAATGAAGTTGAGCTGAGAAAAGAAATGAAAAGTTCTGGAAAGGGGGCAAAGGATCTTTGTTTAAAAGAATTTTCCATATCTGATTTGTTCTATCAGACATTTTAAACGTTGTGTTTCATCGGGATAACTTCGATGCCATACAGTCTAGTAATGTTTAACGAAAGATAAACTAAACTGCAATAGTATGTAATTTTTCATTTCGTCTGCCACACGTGTTTCACCGGTATAACCTTGACATCATTAGTCTAGTACGCTGTGTTTTACATAGAAAGTACGCTGTGTTTTACGTAGAAAAGTACGCTGTGTTTTACATAGAAAAATACGCTGTGTTTTACATAGAAAAGTACGCTGTGTTTTACATAGAAAAATATGCTGTGTTTTACATAGAAAAGTACGCTGTGTTTTACGTAGAAAAGTACGCTGTAGTTCATGCAGAAAGTACACGTTTACATAGAAAATATGCTGTTTTACATAGAGCATATTGTGTTTTACATAGAAAAGTACGTTGTGTTTACGTAGAAAGTACGCTGTGTTTGCTATAGAAAATACGCTGTTTTACATAGAAAAGTACGCTGTGTTTTACATAAAAAATACGCTGTGTTTTACATAGAAAAGTACGCTGTGTTTTACGTAGAAAAGTACGCCGTGTTTTACATAGAAAATTATGCTGTGTTTTACATAGAAAACTACACTGTGTTTTACGTAGAAAAGTACGCTGTGTTTTACATAGAAAGGTACGCTGTGTTTTACAAAGAAAAGTACGCTGTGCTTTATATAGAAAAGTACGCTGTGTTTTACATAGAAAAGTACGCCATAAAGGGAAGCTCTGAACTCAGATAAAGGAACAGGAGTCAAAACATATTTCACTGGTTAGCGGGAGATGCCTGCAAAAATACAAACAGAAACATATTATGCTTCAAGGGCAGGTTTTATTGAAGATTAAAGCTATTTAAGAGTTAATTAATTAGTTATCCGACTTTTCAGCTCTTATGTAGGATTTCCTTCCCTCGTTAATTAACGTCGAGTGGAAAAGCTTAAACTCTACTGGTTCAGGTGAACTGATTGAATGATATAATGATTTCGTATCTACACGAGCTATAGAATGAAGGAAATTCTATAAAATACAATGAGCTGATCAAAAATCAATTCTAAACCAGTGCTCATTATACACGGACACACACACAGACATATATGATTAAACATCACGAGTGTTAACACGTGGTGATATCAAATATGTTTACAGCAACAAAAGGAAAAATGAGTCTAACGATGTCAGAAATACGAAATTACTAGCCCCAGTGAAATTTCTTATTTTCTTAATTTTTTTTTTTTTATACCCACACACAAATATATGTTCGTATTTTTTTTATAACATTTACACTTAAATGCAAAGGATTTCCAGTGACATCTCAACACGATCTAATTTAAACTCTCGCCGTTTCTACAGAAAGTAGAAGGAGGCGAAATTTTCCATCTTTCCATCATCCGGAGCCTCACAGCGCCAAAAAGTAATTAAAGATTTCCGTGTAAAAAAATCCAAAGGTTAAAGAAACGAAATTTGAAAACTACAAATTTAAAAGAAATGTCATCTGAGAGTTTTGTAACAGAGTAAAAACAGCTCCTGGTTACAAAAAAAAAAAAAAACAGTTGGAAGATTAAAAATATTTTTTTAAATATTGTACGTGGGTATTTCAAGTGTCTTTGCAAGTAATAGAATACACCACAACACCTTAATCCATCTTTGTGTTCAGATAATGAATACACCTCATTAAGAGCCTTTCCCGGCAGCATTTTCCCGAGATGTAACCGAGTACCGAGACCCTTCCCTGAAAAAAGCGAAGCGCCATATCTTAAAAAGTAGCCATGGAATTTTCTTGAAAACAATCTCATTATGTTTCCCACACTAAAATTACCCCTGAGAAGCTATTATAACGTAACCTAACCCAACCTAACCTAACCCAGGGGAATGGCAAAAATGACCGGTGCTGGTGCAATGGTAGCATACGTCTCAGGAATCTGATTCCCGGTCGGCGGTGTTACTGTTACAATTTTTTCTCTGTGCAGAGATCATCCCGGTATCGTTTATGCTTACAGGCAAAAGATATTTTTATAGGAAATACACCAGGTGGTTCACATGTCCACAATTTTTCTTATTTTGTTTGTTGTTTCTTATCTCATTCCTTATTAATACGTTACTTTAGTCGCAATCTACGGTGAGATCAGTCAGTTCAAAATCAATTCGTATTGGCTTCACCCTTTTGATATTAGATAATTTTGTACAGAAACAACATGGTAAATCTGACACAAATTCTGAAGAGTATAAAACAGATAAATAAATAAGTAGTATGAACTCATAAATTCTCTAATACATTATGGTAATTGAATATTCATGACAAAAAATTCTAAAAGCTTTGAGAATAAGTAATTCATCAATTTTCATCATCTTCAACTAATCATCTGTCCGTTATGTTTTCAGCCGATATCATTTACCATAAAAATATCATAAATAATTTTTTCTTGTAATTTAGAATATTTTCAAGTGGATAACCAGTAATATGTTTCCATTGCATCGGAGAAGAAAATTGAAACCAAGTGAACAAGTAAAAAATGCGCCCAAGTTTCTTTGGCGCAATCGAGTTTTCTGTACAGCGTATAATGCTATATGAACCGCAGCCCATGAAACCTTCAGCCACGGCTCGGTGGTGGCCTGTCCCTATAGCGTTGCCAGACGCACGATCATGGTTAACTTTAACCTTAAATAAAATAAAAACTACATATGGCTCGGTGGTGGCCTGTCTCCATGAAGGCTAAGCCAGACGCACGATCATAAGCAACTTTAACCTTAACAAAATAACCATTGGATATGCAGAGGGCTGCAATTTGGTACGTGTTTGATGCTTGAGGGTGGATGATCAACATACCAATTTGCAGCCCTCTAGCCTCAGTAGTTTTTAAGATCTGAAAAAGTGCGGACGGACAGACAGATAGCCATCTCAATAGTTTTCTTTTACGGAAGACTAAAATGGTCTCACCTCATCTCAACTGAGTTTGACCTCTATGGAGAAGAATCACAAGGAAGCCATTCCCTCACTTTACGAATCACCACGAAAGCCACTTTCCGAGAGAACTAAAAATCTGGGAAAATGCTCCGACCGGATATTCTCAAAGTGCTCAGCAATGCATAGTTAAAAAGGGTCAGCCACCCGAAAACTGGTTCCCCAAATGGACCACCTGAATCTAGTCTGTCGGAAGGTAATTGTATTTTTTTTTCATTGCTTTACAGAGTTCTTTGTGGAATTATCCTTATATTACCTAATCTAACTGGAAATAGTTATAGTGTACGAGTGATGGTATTGAATAACGAGAGATAAACACTTTTGTGGTAAAATAATAGAAAAAACAGTCTGTGCAATTTCAGTAATCTCATATGAAATATTCATCCTGGCTAGGGCTATTAGTACTTTAAATAACCTAAAGGGCACTTTTATCGATTTCTAACGTCTTAGATTTTTCTGGAAGTAATATACATAAAAGTAATTCTTATATTTAACGGACTCGCTAGAGATGGGGGGGGGGTTCAATAAAGAAAATTACCTTGAAATAGATTGAAATGTGGCTTTTTGCCATATAAACTATAGAAAAAAATATAAACCTGATTTTCCTAATACCACTGCCATTAATTCCGAAAAATCAACACACACACATATATATATATGCATAATACATACATATATATTCTTTTTAGAACTTGCACTACAGGTAATCTGGATCTCTCTCTCTCTCTCTCTCTCTCTCTCTCTCTCTCTCTCTCAATTTTTTGAGAAGTTCGATAGGCGTAAGAATTCTCCCAGTTGGAAGTTTGTCAAGAAATTTAAATTACTCAGGGCTTTTGCGCATCTCCAATGGTAAAACTTTTCTCGTAAAGAAAAATATTTTTGTTTTAGTTTTTATAAAGTTACAGATATTCTTCTTTACCAAAGGATATATCTTTTACGCGATTAGCAATTGAAATGCCTGGATTATTCGTACGAAATCTGAGAAACTATCAGAAGGAAACTTCAGAGAGAAACCTATAGAAAGAGGCTACAAAGCAGAGCAAAATGTCAGTCAGAGTTACGTAAACTTTAAACTTTTCTTACTTTGAAGGTTGTCTTGAGTTTTATTCAAACACTGTTCTTTGATCATTTTTATCAGTCTGGGGGGAATCAAAAGAAATTAATAAAATTTTGGGATTATTGGTGACGTTTGTTTAGGGATGAGTTTGCAAGTCATGTACTGAACTTTAACTTGACTGTGTGTGATGGTGTTTTCGTGTTTTTAAACGGAGCAAGTGAAATAACGTCTGTCGTGGGAAACAATGTTGAAGAGAACAAAGGGAATATAATTCATTGTGCCAGTTATTTTCCAATTTGTTTGTTTTGTAACATTTGTTTAGAAGTTCAGCAACAGCGACTGGAGAATTTGTACCTGACTTTAGAATGACGCTATTAACCACAGATGTACAGTATAATACTTGATAGTGTTACCAAAATTAAGTGAATTAGTAGGAAAAGCAAAACCATGGTGAAGACGAGTCAAGAAGAGAATTATTAAATATTTATTAAACATAAAACTTTCGTGTAATGCTAGCAGAGAATGCAAATCTCTGTAAGAGAGAGAGAGAGAGAGAGAGAGAGAGAGAGAGAGAGAGAGAGAGAGAGAGAGAGAGAAGACAAAATCATTTGGGACATATACGAGCAAATAAGCTGAATATTTTATAGCGACTTTGTCCTGGATTTCTCGCGAGGGAGAAGTATTGAAGCGATTTTTTATGGTCGTTAAGGACAATGCGTGAAGTTTAACTTTATGGACACTGGAAGGAGCGCTGCTTCTGATATTATCTCTGCTTTCACAGCGTTAATAAACATCCTTTTCCCCGAAGTCAGCTTGACTTCGTAATATATTTCACGTCTACCACACTGTACGTGGTTGACGGTTGTTGCAGAATTTGAAGGTATCTGTCTTTATATATATATATATATATATATATATATATATATATATATATATATATATATACATATATATATATATACATGTATATTATATATATATATATATATATATATATATATAATATATATATATATATATATATATATATATATATATATATATATATATATATATATATATATATATATATATATATATATATATATATAGTATGTATGTATGTATGTGTCTATGTTTACCATTTAACATTAACCGTTCTACTGACATGAGGTGGCTCCGAGAAAAAAATAAATAAATAAAAAAAGAGAAAACAAGAAAACGATCAGTGCTAACTTCATGCCTTAACTGCTAGGTCATCGATTAACCTCCACTGCAGAGCAATTTACAGATAAATGTTTGTTTTTACTATTTCTTTCAAAACTACGTTAGTCTCGTCGTATCTCAATTCGTATGTACATGTTGTGTCTTCTTCTTCTTCTTCTTCTTTCTCTGCATCTTTTCCCGCTTCTATGTTGGGTCGATGTTTCTGACAGCTTTCCTCCACCTGGCTCTGTCAAACACATCGTCCTCTGACAATTGTCTGTCTCTCAGATCTTTTCTAACTACATCCATCCACCTTCGCTTCTTCGGTCTTCCTCTTGCCCTCCCACCAGGCACCTCCATCTGCACCACTCTCCTCCCTACATAAAAAAAAAAAAAGGCTTCTTGCTCATGTAACCGCTAAGAGGAAACGTTGAGAGCAACTGAATGTCCTAAATGTGCATCTGTCTCGTCACAAATAACGGCGTTCTTTGGGTAATTTTGTGATAGCACCGCACTTGTAATATATCGTCACTTTTGTTATTCTCTTTTTTGTAGTTTAAAATTTTGTGGTGTTTCAACCTGGGGTTCATTATCAAAGGACTATCCGCTTTAAACAGAATAAATACATAAATACAATTGCACTTTACATAGAAACAGAGTAAACACACACACACACAAACAATATATAAATATATATATATATATATATATATATATATATATATATATATATATATATATATATATAATGTGTGTGTGTGTGTGTGTGTGCCTGCGTTATATATTAGGCCACAAATAGTTTTTATCGAATTCACTTTTTGGAAATAACTTACAATCGATGTTTTTTTTTAGGTATTTGTGGCTTTTACAAGAGATTATATGTAAAAGTTTGTTGACTATTATTAGTGGTATAAATATTATACACACAAACACATGCATACATATAAACATACATACATTTATATATATATATATATATATATATATATATATATATATATATATATGTATGTATGTATGTATAACTGAATCACGAGAATATGGAACGTGATGAATATATATAAATAAAGATAAAATCCACGAAGGAAACGGAAACACTAGAGTACTGCGACAGAGTCGAAAGGCCTCGCAGTACTCCAGAGTTTCCTTTTCTTTTCTGATTTTATCTTTATATATATATATATATATATATATATATATATATATATATATATATATATATATATATATATATATATATATATATATATATATATATATATATCTTTATTTATATATATATATATTTTCGTGTATATATATATATATACATATATATATATATATATATATATATATATATATATATATATATATATATATATATATGTATATATGTATGTATATGTGCGTGTGTGTTTGTGTGTATATATATATAATATTTATACCACTAATAATAGTCAACAAACTATATATATATATATACACACATATATATATATATATATATATATATATATATATATATATATAACTATATATATATATATATATATATATATATATATATATATATATATATATATATATATATATATATATATATGTATATATATATATATATATATATATATATATATATATATACTCCAAAGCAAAACGTAAAACTGAGTTGCTCGTTTTCTTGCAAGATACATCCGTCATGGGTGTGATAGGGTTTACCCATTTGCGATAAGTCTTTGGAGACTTACTGTAACGCTCTATTGTCTGTTGCGAGATTTATAATATTTGCAAACTGTTTTACATAAGCCAGGTTTGCCAAATTTATCCATTTATTTTATGCCGGTAAGAAAGTCGAGACATATAGCCAGAATTACTAAGAACTGAAAATTTAACAGATCTTTTGAATGCTAACAATAAGGTCGCATCATCCCGAAAAATTCCTCATCTCTCTCTCTCTCTCTCTCTCTCTCTCTCTCTCTCTCTCTATGTATGTATGTACATATATATAAAGAATATACAATAGAATTAATTAAACTGAATGTTGCGTTCTCAACAACAAATGCAAGTGGTAAGAGGTTTACATCATAAAAACGTGTAAGAAACGCGTTAGCCGTTATTTTGTTCATCTTTTCATCTCATTAAGCTTAAGAATGCTCCAGACATCAGAAAAATAGTGATGCACACTGATGAGTTGATCCTCGTGTAAAAGTTCATAAAGTCTTGATAGGAAAGGAAATACATTAACGACGATAAAAAAAGAACGATAGTTATGAAACAAAACATGGAATCGGCAGTGATACAAAATGGTAGACTGTAATTATATATATATATATGTATATATATATATATATATATATATATATATATATATATATATATATATATATATATATATATATATATATATGAGAGAGAGAGAGAGAGAGAATATGAACGCTAATGAAGAATGTAGTCATAATACTGAGGAATGGATTATCATGTAGTATATAATATATGATATATGTTTTATAAATATATATATATATATATATATATATATATATATATATATAGAGACAGAGAGAATATGAACGCCCAATGAAGAATGTAGTCATGTAGTCGGAATACTGAGTATGTTTTCAAACATGGGGAACGCCCACGCTGTGTATGTACCCACACACGAACACACGAACACAACACACCGACACATTCCCTCACGTGGAAATACTCACACGAAGAAAGAAAGGAAGAATCTTTCGCATGTGGAATTTGTAATATCTTCATTTTAATGTAATGTGAGGTTCATTTGATTCCTTTCTCTCGGTTCCAACGCCATTTAAAATCCTTTGAAATTTACTTCTTGGCTCCAGAGAATGGCTGGAAGATGGAATTTCCAAGATCATCACGGCACCATAAAGCTTCCATTTCCGTCTTTGATGGAAAGGGCGCGCCGACCTCATGGATTTCTGGTCCCTCATATAGAATGTGAATGAGATTTCTTACCCAAGTTCTCAATCTCTCACGCTTTCTGGTTGAGAGGGTTAAGTTGAAAGAAATGTGAAAATATTGATTGTGTATGAAAGAAATGTAATGACACCGACAAATTAAAAATCGTAAGAAATGTAATGACACCGACAATTTAAAAATCGTAATTAAACAGCCATTTAGTAAACACGAATATAAAAGAACGAGGCCATCCAATAAAACGAAAGATTTTTCGAATGTTAAAAAGGTGTAAATGGAATAATCAAGCAACGCAAGAAGTCAGATGCAAAGGAAGCAATTTCTTTTGCAGAATATCCATTAACAAAAGCTTAGGATTAAAATGGAGAATTCTTCAATGACTTCTTCTCTCTTATCTTCTGGTTACCTTTCAGCGGAATATTTAAGAACCAGCACTGGTGCCATTTAGTGTATCCAAATACTTGTGGAGACGTATGCTCACGAGTCAATATAATTACTACCAAAGCTGCGTAAGCATTCTCAAGTGATGACAAGAAAAGTGGATCGGATTCACAGAAACTGGGCAGGCGCTTAATTCAGCTAAACAAAGACCTTATTTTTTTCTATTCTGAAGCGAAAATCACAACATTAATTATAAACAGAGTCATGTGCTATATATCACCTTTGGTTTTATCAATAGCCATAGTGTTGTAATTGTTGTTATTACTTTATATATAATGAATTATATACGTATATCATCCTACATATTATAGCCGTAGTGTTGTATCTGTTGTTATTATACAATGAATTACATACATATATCATCCTACATATTACAGCCGCTGCAAAGACTGTTATCCTATCTTCCACCAATAAAAAAAGGCAAAAATAATGATAATAATATTGTAAGTGGAAATAATAAACTTAATAATGATAATATGAAAAACAAACCAAATCCTGACCCTTGATATATACAAAATGTTATCTGAATTGTGGAGAGAAAAATCCAGACACTGGCTCTGCCTTTGATCCCCGGGAAACATAAAATACATTTCTCCTTTTATCTTTGCGACGCAAGAATAAAAAATGATCTCTCTTTTTCCCCAAACAATGAAATTCGGTACTTCTTCTGTGTCCCCGTTCACTGGTGAAATATTTTAACAGTGGACAGGGACACAGAGGAAGTGTCTGAAATATATAGTTGCAGCGTATAAATAGTGTTTTTATGGACCTTTTATCTTCATATTATGATGTTGGATTACAGTAAGAGACATTCAGATATACAGTGTATATATATATATATATATATATATATATATATATATATATATATATATATATATATATACAGTATATATATATATATACAGTATATATATATATATATATATATATATTTATTTATACATACATATATATATTTATTTATATTTATACAAATATAAATATATATGTGTACTGTATATATATATATATATATATATATATATATATATATATATATTATTTATACATACATATATATATATATATTTATATTTATACAAATATAAATATATATGTGTACTATATATATATATATATATATATATATATATATATATATATATATATATATATATATATATATATATATATATATACATACACACACACATATAATGCATACATATAAACATATATATACACGTGTGCGTAATTTTAATTAGCCACGATATACTCTTATCTTTTCAATTTATTCACATTTTGGAAACACTTATCACTGCGGGCCTAGCACCTAATTAAGAAAGAACTGAAGTTATTCTGATGCCGTTCCGAGATTTGATCTCGGGATCCGGGGTATCCGAACGGCACCTCATTCCGATACCCCGGACCCGAGATCTGGCCTCGACCGGCCACCAAAATCACTCCATTTCTTCCCTAATTTGGTTCTAGGCTTCGCAGAGACAAACTTTTTCAAGATGCGAAGAAATCGAGAAGTTAAGAGGGCTGATAAAGATTACAAACATATCTGTTGAAACTGACCAGTAGATTCTAATAGTAGGGTAACCCTACTAATAGTAGGGTAACCCAGCAAAGTAATGGCCACCTTTCATACGAGCTAACAGTTGTATGTGCACCAAGAGAAAACAGACACTGATTCTTCTGTCTTGAATTGAATTGAATTGAATAGAATTTAGGCCAATGGCCAAGCGCTGGGACCTACGAGGTCATTCAGCGCTGAAACGGAAATTGACAGTAAAAGGTTTGAAAGGTTAACAGGAGGAAAACCTCGCAGTTGCACTATGGATCAATTGTTAAGAGAGGGTGGAAAGCAAGATGGAAGAAAGAGAATATGAAGGGAGGTACAGTAAAAGAAACAAAAGGGGTTGCAGCTAGGGGTCGAAAGGACGCTGCATAGAACTTAAGTTAAAGTTAAGTATATCTTAGTTTAACCAGACCACTGAGCTGGTTAACAGCTCTCCTAGGGCTGGCCCGAAGGATTAGACTTATTTTTACGTGGCTAAGAACCAACTTGGTTACTTAGCAACGGAACCTACAGCTTATTGTGGAATCCGAACCACATTATGACGAGAAATGAATTTCTATCACCAGAAATAAATTCCTCTAATTCTTCATTGGCGGCTCGGAGAGTCGAATGCTGGGCCAACAGCGTGCCAGTCGAAAGCTCTACCATCCCTCCAAAGAAGAACTATAGACTTAAGTAATGCCTACAGTGCACCGCATGAGGTGCACTAACGGCCTAATTCCCTACGGGATTCTCTGTCTTGAACCTATTGGTTTCCTTGGCTGCTGTTTCATCTCCCTGTCAACCGTCTAGACAGCAGCTCTTGTAAAACTATTTGCACGGAAGATCCCGTCAGATCTGAATGGTATGATAATTTAGGAGCGATAACTCCAACTTTTGGATTTTGTATCATAGCTAATCATTTCGTTCTCTATGTTTTTTTTTTTCAGTTCTGACAGTTAATTCATATTTCATTCTTTAGTGTATCAATTACGCTATGACTTCAAGTAGACAAATTAAGTCATTTACCATTACTACTGCTCTCTTGTAATGTGCAAAAGAATAGTCTCTTTCTCTTCCGTTATTAAAGAACTCCCTCTACGATATCCCAGTTATCCTTCCCTTGCCTTCCAGCAATTATCATCTTTACTTCAGCGTCAATTAACACCTGAAGAAGACCATCTATAGGTGATAAAAACGACCCCAAAAAGAGAGGAATGACAGGGCGGGTGAAACAAATGAGATGAACCATTTTAATTGAGAATGACACTAGAAGTATTGAACCAGCTTATGGACTCGGTTCGTAAACCTCAGCCGTCAGAGAACATGACGAAGCAATCGGACCATCACATCAGTTTAATCCGGATCATCACATTAGTTTAATTCGGATCATCACATTAGCTTAATTGACATCTGCTTTGTGAAAAAATGATCCTTCTGAAAACTTCCCGAGACCAGTAAACGAAGCTGTTATCCTGTTGATTCACTTTGGTCTAATTCGGATCATCCGTTAGCTTAACTGATATCTGTTTTGTGAAATAATGAACCTTCTTAAAATTTCCTGCCACCAGCGAACGAAGCTGTAATCCTATTGATCCTCAACTAATCACACCAGAGAAGACGAGACATCAAAGCCAATGTTATTCGATAATAGTTGTTGGTAATACCGGCTTTCAGCAGCGAGTAGTTCAGTAAAGAATCAATAAACAAGTACGGCGAAGTTCGTGCGTATGAGACTCGCATATCCTACCAGGAACTCAAGCTTGGGATCTCCATGACACTGCGATTATGAAATTAGAGTCCGAACCAAATTGCCCTAAGGAGCAAATGAGGAATTCTGTAAAAGATCCAGCAGTCACGCAGCCATATTAAAGGGAAAAAAAGAAAAAAGATCCAGCAGTCACGCAGCCATATTAAAGGGGGAAAAAAAGAGAAAGTTTTAATTGGAAATTCTTGGAAAGTGTTTTAGTACTTCAGAACCAGCCGTGAATTCGGACTTACATATAAGTGCTGCAGCAAGACTCGTGGATCGATTCTACTCTGCCCAAAACGAAATGACTGAAGTTGGGTTACTGGTTTTTAGGTAGCAATTTCGATCTTATTATGCCTGGCAGAAAGAGAGGGGGTGGGACTCCTTCAACCTCAGAATGCACAGGACGAGCTGAATGAAATTCTTGCTCGGAAAATAACATTCTCATTTCTAAATATGTCCTGCCGGGAAGCCCTACTAAACGCCTGTTAATGAATAAAACTCATCAGTGCAAAGAGCAGATAATGTCGGCATTATTTTCTGTAAAAAGCTCATGTATTTAATGGATATGCATATGTGTATATATATATAAATATATACATATACATTCCATTAAATACATAAGCTTTTCACAAAAATAAAGCCGACGTTACCTGCTCTTTGTATTAGTGAGTTTTATTCATTCACAGGTTCTTTTGCAGTGAACTTCCCAGCTTTATGTCCTATTATCCTTGTGACCACCACAGTTGTCCAACTACCAGGTACATAATTAACTGATGGCCTCAAGGAAGTCACTAGAATGTGTTCATCCTGCCTTTTTCCCCAGGATTCAAACACGCATACATATAAATTACACACACACACATATATAGATAATATATATATATATATATATATATATATATATATATATATATATATATATATATATATATTATATATATATACTTAAGGTTTATGGAATTTGATATTAAACAATATTAATTTTGTGTCTTTTAATATATACATATACATATACACACACACACACACATATATATATATATATATATATATATATATATATATATATATATATATATATATATATATATATATATATATGTATGTATGTATGTATGTATGTCTGACTCCTGGGGGAGTTCCTCATTGGATGGATCGATATCGTACTCGGCTAGCACTCTTCTAGGCCCGCGTTCGATTCTCCGGCCGTTCAATGAAGAATTAGAGGAATTTATTTCTGGTGATAGAAATTCATTTCTCGCTATAATGTGGTTCGGATTCCACAATAAGCTGTAGGTCCCATTGCTAGGTAACCAGTTGGTTCTTAGCCACGTAAAATAAGTCTAATCCTTCGGGCCAGCCCTAGGAGAGCGGTTAATCAGCTCAGTGGTCTGGTTAAACTAAGGTATACTTAACTTTTTCTGACTTCTGGGGAAGACGGAAGAATGAGCACCTTCCAGTGAATTGCCGGAGGCGAGCAGTGAATTATGTACCTGGTAGTTGGACAATTGTAGTGGTCACACAGTTAACAGGACATAAAGCCTCATATTGATCTGTTTATGTGCACAGAAGTCGTCATTACACATTTTGGTTGTTAATTGCGGCAATTGCTCTAACTATTATCATCAGTACTACTAGTAGTACTATTTAAAATGGAAATAGCCAAAACGCCAAGAACTTGGGTAAGAAACTTCTAAAGACTCGTGCAGGGTGGGACATAATTTTCATAGACGTGAACGCAAGCTCATGCGCACACAGTAATAGTTTCTGTAAACAAGTTAGCAAAGGCGAGAGAGACAGAAAGTAGAAGGACAATTCCATTACGTACGTACAAGGAGCATTTATAAAGTTTGAGCTCATACGCCTCAGGTCCCCATTAAAAGTTTGGCTTTGAATGGGAGTCATTAAGGGAACTTTAGTAATGCACCAAATATCTCAGGTCCTTAAGAGAGGATAGACTCGCATCCCATAAAGTGTTGTTTGATTATCCGAAGAATATTCTGGTTTTTGGGGGTGATTTTCAGGGTCGCCCGTATACACTTCATGTGGGTCATTACCTAATGATTCATAACTGGAATCAGATTTTCATGCAGGTTAATTCTCATCGAATTCTGACCTGTATTTTTCGTTTATGAATGGCTTACATTAACTTCGAAAGAGCAGAATTAGACGCGAATAATTCATGCAAAAAATTTAGCAGAATGGAGAAGTAAGTTAATAACATAACCATCCAGCATATTTATATCTGTTTTTATCTTTTATAATACTTCAGGTTAACCACTTCATTAATTTCTGTGTATAGGATTACTTTTCCTGTAAAGATAAATAAATAAAAATTAAGTATTCCCTCGGCTATGAATTACTCACATATTACATCTTCATATCTTCCTTTGCAAGCCAACCATATAACCTGAAATTCATTCTGGAGTTATAATTAATATATTTTTGAGTCCCTATTTGGACAAGAGAGACTTCAGCTTCTTAAGAAGCACTGCTCAAGAGCAGTAGTTCTTGCATTAAATGATGCATTATGTCAGTATGGTTAAATTGAGATTTTTAGTATTATTAACCTATTTGTTTAACATATAATTCGGGGGACATGGACAATGGAAAACATTTTCAAGACCTTCGGTTTGGGCTCCAAGAATGATGTTTATAATCCACAAAACATTTACAACGCTGTACAAGATAATATAGTAAAATGTAGCTCCCTATATTGGAAGTGTTCTTGTCATTTTCTAAACTTAGGTCATCTACGTGTTCAGGCCATTACTTTCAAGCGCCTTCGCAACAGAGGTAATACAAGTGTCGACACCAATAGAGCGCGATCGCCCATAACACTCACTAGCAATCAAAGAAATATCGTTCAGTTATCTATAACATGACGTTTTTACACAATCTATAACATTACTTTTTTGAAAGAGAGATGATCCGATTGTCTTTGCTTCTAAGAATTCAGCTTCTAGTACATCATAAGGAAATTCGGTCTCGAGTAAGATCTGAAGTTTAAAGGAACTGGCATTTGAAGAGAAAACGGATGATATTTTCCAAAGAAAAGGTCAAGTTAAAAAATGGATAGAATAACAGCTTCTGACAAGCAGCCTTGGAGATTCCTGTACGATGTGATATTTAGGTATCTCCGTGAACAAAATACTTATATTCAAGAGCGTTTGCATTTCCTCTTCCAAAATGTTTTTGGAAAATTGTTTTTAAGCAGTTTTTTTAATGGAAATAAAAAAAACCGGTTATTCATATTTTCACCTTGCCGATAAGTACATGAAATAAGTAAATGGAACACTTGGGTAGTGATAAAAATGAAAAATATAGAATGAAAATATATTTTTATACGTTAAGAATGTAATAAGAATGCTAATACTTATGTGATTTTATATTTAAATTTTCTCATGAAATGAAAATATTGCAAAGGAAAATGATGCGTTTTTGTTGCAAAAATTGCCATCTGGACCTTTTGATATTTTAATTAGTACCGTCAGAGTTTTACTTGGCCCCAACCTCCCGCATGAAGGGCAACACAATCTACTGAAAAAAAAAAAAAACCTTCAAAGAGGAGCCGACACATAAATATCCTTTCTCCTGTTGCCTGATATCTAATTTACCTTCAGACAAAGGAGGAGGAGCAACAATAGAGAGCAGCCAGTTCGGGTAAAAGCGTGGGATGGGCGTGACGGCGCATTAATGAAGAGCTGGAGGTATTTCAGTGAAGCGTAATCAAAGGCCAGAATTACCTCAACATTCAGGGAAGGTGGCAGTCTCTCTCTCTCTCTCCTTTCACAAAAGGCGTCGGAAATGAGCTGAGGCTTCCTCAGTCTTGGACACAACCGACGTGTATTGTTCCTGTGCGTCTTCATTTCCGCACACTCCGCGTGCGTTGCATTTGATGCATTCTTCGCTTCCGTGCAGACTATTCGAGCTGCCGATGTTACGTCTGGATAAAAAAGGCCATTACTCCGTTTCTCTTTCTTATATTTGTTTATTAATACATATGCCAGTCAGTTCTTGAATATCTCCGTGTTTTCACATCGTTTACTGTAGTACCTGGGGCTATTTATGATTAGAAGCAGTACCGGTAAGTCAATTTTTAGTAAAGGTCAGGACCCTGTACGAAGTTAAAAATGCAGTTTCTTCGCGTATTCCACTGTATTTCGAACGATTTCAACCTTGATTTCTATGGGAAATTAGTATTTTTAGAGACGAACCACCTCCTAGTCTAACAGCAATGGCGGACCACGGTGGGCAACTGGAATTTTGGACGCAGGAACACGAAAACTAAAGTGAAGTACCTGGATGGTTCTTGATCCAATCTAAACTAGGATGCTGGGTCCAGCCTGATCAGGGGAGGGGTTGTTCTGCATCCATGGATAACGTACACTCCCCCCACCACCACCAAACCTAACCTGATCAAGGTTAGGTAAGGAAGTGTGATCCCTATCCGTAGACCCCTGTTACACCGGATATAGGATGCTGAGAATCATGGGCCTGTTTGAGCATACCTAGCACCCATAACTTTCAAAATCTTTGCTAAACCATCTATTATATACAGGGGCTAGGACTGTTAGATCTACCCGACCCCGAGAATCCCAATATCTAGATGTAGCATCCGTTTTTCACTGTAGACTACCGGTGTTCTTGGACCGCGGATGATTTCTAATGAAAGTAAAGGTCAAAATTGTTCGAACCAGAATAAAAGGAAAATATTTTTGCGTCTACAAACAATAATAAAATGACGATTTGAGCCAAAAAAAAAAACAAGAAATAAAGGAAGAAAGAAAAGCCACCGCCAGTCCTCCAGGATGTGCGGTTTCCAAAATATTAGGTCAGCTTTTTTTTTTTTTTTTTGGGAGGGTGGGGGGAGCGACCCAAATCGACGTCAAACATACATAACCCTCCTACACTGAAGAATGATATGCACTGTCAGGTAGGCCGAGGAGTATATCACAGCCGATCTTCTTCTGCATCTTTTCCCACTTGTATGTGGGGTCGATGTTTCTGGCAGCTTTCCTCCACCTGGCTCGGTCAAACACGTCGTCTTCTGACAGTTGTTTGTCTCTCAGGTCTACTCTAACTACATCTAACTATATCACAGCCGATAACAGAACCAAATTCTTTAAAGCAAGAAAGGCTTATACACCACGTAATTCGCTCGACAATAACTAGAACCAACGACAAAATCGCACTTCCCCGCCCCTTCCCCCACCCACGCACACACAAAACAAAACATCAGCGGAAGATTACTTACTGGAAATTAGATACCCAGATTTCCTACATTAACACAAAATGACCACCGTATAACCCTGAAATATGTTTTTGCATTACTAGTAATAAATATTCCAAATAGAATGTTCCATGCCTCGTAATTGCTTGACCTGCTCCCGAATGAAGTCTGCTTATGAGTAAAAGCGTCATTACCAGACGTGTCTGATACTTCAGGTAAACTATTTAAGCTTTAAATATCGTCAGAGCAAATATTTAGGCCATAATCCATACTGAAAGTCGAGGTTGGAAAGCGTAAAAAGAATTGTTGTTCCAACTCGTTTTTATGAAAGCGAAGCGTGAATGTTGAATGGGACTCAGAGAAAAAATACAGTTGCTGAGCTTTGGGCAGTATAGCCACATTTTATTCTCTCTCTCTATATATATATATATATCTATATATATATATATATATATATATATATATATATATATATATATATATATATATATATATATATATATATAAATAATATATATATGCATATATATGTATATATACACATACATGTATGTATATATATTATTCTTATATATATATATATATATATATATATATATATATATATATATATATATATATATATATATATATATATATATATATATATATATATATATATATATATATATATATATATATATATATATATATATACATACAGTATACGTGTGTTTGTGTTTGTGTAGTTTTGGAATGAGGCGACCATGCCACTCACCTTGTATGATGTATGTATTAAGCCAAAGTGGAAGAAGTGGCTGAGTGGTATAGCGCTCAATTCACATTTAATTGTTTACTTTCTTTGCCGTCCACTTCGTCAAAAACAGGCTCTGCCGGGCAGCAAAAAAAAAAAAAAAAAAAAGTAAATCGTTCAGTTTAGTTCACTCCGTAAATATCGCTGATCCTGTTTTCTCTGGTCTGACCGTCACCGAAGAGCACTCTCATTAGACTTAATACAATAATGGGGTATATTTTTCTAATGTTCTTTAATTCCACAGAACTACAATAACGTAACCCGCTAATAACAGAGTTATTAATGCGATTTTAAATAGTGTTTCTCCAAGAAATTCTTTATGAACGAAATGTTCCTCAGGTTACATTCCACCACTTTCACCAGATAATTGATTTGGTCACTCAAAAACTGATTGCTATTCAGTGTAACTCGCAAATTTTTCCACAGATTTCGTCACATTAATCGTATTGCCTCGGAAGCTGAACAAGGAAACAGGTCCCAACCGCTTGAGATCAATGTTTTCATCCTACAAGTATTGTTTATCTCCCTTTGATTTTAATTTTTGTCATTTTCCATTCCTTAACATCTCTCGCGTAACCAGTGAATTTCTCCTCTGCATTCCTGAATATCCGTTAAAATTTTGTATCGCCGGATGAAACCACATTTTATTTGCAATCACCCAGAATCAGGACACTGCCAGTTCTGTTCCAGTTCCGCGCAGTCTCCAAACTTACGAAACTCATGTAATTTATGCTCTTTTTTTACCGTAGGGTTACAACACTTTGTTCCATGTATGCAAACCCCGTCATCCCCCTGCCCCCTCCCTCTCACTCTTTCTCGCTCTCATTAGCCGGGTATTTTTGTTCTGTGTGATCTTACCTTTGATAACGAAAGCAGTGACTTGATTATCTCTTACGCTGCATTTTCCCACTGCAGTTTGGTCTCATCATGATTCTTATGAACTATATCTTTACACATGGATCACATTTTCAATATGCAGTGTCCTGTATTCCCAGCGCTGGCTTATCAAAAATACGTTCACTCTCAATATTATCGATACTCTGTAAATGTTCATTTATTCTAGTAAGGTTCCTTGTGCGGTCTTCCTTTTGACTTTAAATTCAGTGCATTATGTATGATAATTTTGCAGAGTTCATTAAAAGGGGACGTAGGGGTAAGAACCGCTCATCTAAATTTACTGAAAAACTAGGAGATTGTACGTTTCTGGTTACACCTACTACAAAGGGGAAATAGACGTAAATGGACTACACACACATATATACACACACATACACACATACATATATATATATATATATATATATATAAATATATATATATATATATATATATATATATATATATATATATATATATATATATATATATATATATATAGAGAGAGAGAGAGAGAGAGAGAGGCAGAGAGAGAGAGAGAGAGAGGGCACTCACTGTTCTATAAGTGATATGAATATCATCTTATTACTGCCTTTGGAGTGTTGAGGACAACTTTGGGTTAATTTCCTGCCATTTATCGTAGAAAAAAATAGTGGTAGCGGTGGCACTACGCACTGTTACATTCCAGAGTTACTTCTTAAAATAGTTCTTAACGTTATCAAAAAGCACTCGGCAACAGAGCCGTCTACCGGGGCCCTGATAAACACTGCAACCTAATCCACACTCAGCGAGTCTTACGCTTAACTACCTTGCCTACGTTGTCTTTGGTTTAAAGCATTCCGTCGTTGCAAGGAAATTTTGTAACTGACGCATCGAGCTTCTCGATTGTCTCTAGTTGGCAACGGTCGAGAGACTGAACTAAAATCACATCATATACGTGACGGAATTGTTGTCTTATAATACTGATTTATACCTATAAGTGGCATGTTGAGCCCAGAAACCCAGCAGGAAATGTAAGAAACTTACCTAAAAACAAAAATAGATAATTTATTGTAATGTGTGGCAACTGTTTCACTACCCACAGTTGACAGGCTGACAGTGACAGGGCTGACAGCTCGTAACCTCCAGTTTTAAAGTGAACGTTGGTGATCCTAGTGTTCCTTCACCCTAGTTGATGTTTATTTCGCAGTATTTTGGTTGTTTTGATCATTTAACGCCATCAAGATAGAAACAGTTAGAAGTGCAGAGTGATTTACTTTGAAAATGAAGGCCCAGCTAGAAATTACTAGTGCCACTTAATCATTAAGGTTCAGAAGTAGCAATGCAAGAATGTGCTGAGGCATCTGAAATTATGGCGGGTGTACCAGTCAAACCATGTCGGTTCAACATCAGACAGTTCAAGAAGGTGGTTTTAGGGTTTTGTTTGCAGACCAAAGTATCACGGTGAGTGAATTTATATTCATATAGATTTCTTAATTTTAAGTGGAGCGTTTTAAGTTCGTCGAAGGCCTAGTTACTACTGCTATTGCCAGCTTTTATCGGGTGTAGTCTTTCATGGTTGACTGATACTGGATTTGTGAAGAAACAACCTCAATTTATGCAATCTGTTCAAAGAAGTTAATATTATTAATCATAATGTGTACATTCACATGAAATGAGAACGAAAAATAATTAAAATCATACAGTAAAAAAAGAAGAAGGGTTGGTTACTGATTTATCGTAGGTTTGGCTTCCAAACTTCGTGAACGCCTTAGTTCATATTTACTACTATAGGCCTAGATGGTTACAGAACTTGTTTTACCGCTGGATTGTCCGAGACCTTGGTTATCAGTGTATATCCTTTCAAATGTAACTTTACAAATACAGCCTAAATAGACCAGGATGTGTTCCCGGGGGAAAGGTGACGAGTATGTGCGACCTGGGGTTTCTCAATCAAGTATATGGTTCTTGAACAAGGGCTTAGCCAGGACCAGCGTTATAGGTTTCCGCACCACCTGCTTGAAGAGGGTGTTACCGCAACGTGAAGACCACGCACTCCATATAACTTTAACGTGGTTCGCTATTTAATGTGAGCTACTTGTTTGTCAAATTAGAACACTTGTAGATTTTGACATGATCAATTTCCATAATTTTAATTTTATACAGTATAATAACAATGAGCAAGTACTAATTAGCAACTCTACTCGGGGTGTGGATATTTTTCTCTAATGAAAATCTTCACGTTTCGGCCAAGCTGGCCAAGATTACTTGTGTGTGGAAGGTTAATTGGACGAGGGTGGGGACCGTGGGGTGGGGTGCTGGCAGGTGGCATTATCTTAAAACATATTTTATTACATTGTTTTTATAATGTTTACAATTATGTAGCCTGTGCGTGTGTTTTTGGAACGCAGGTTGCAATGTATCACGAGGTAGTATTATTTTACTATAATACCACAAATCGATATTGAACTTTTTGTGCTGTGCTGCTATGTCTCCTTAATATGATTTATACGAAAATCACACAAAAATGTATCACAAATTTACAGTTCCCTAGATAATTACCATCTTATGTTTATATTTATCATTTATTCCCATTGGGGTGGCTCTCATGAGCGTGGTTATGGAATTACAGTAAAAATTTACCATATTTCTTTACTCTTCTGGTTTTCGTGATTCCAGATCTCTTTTAGGATGTAAACGGAACTCCACGCAGTGGTAACGTTTTCAGGCAAATTGAATGAAAGTATGTATATATTCAAAAAGTTACATATTCTCTTGTTGCAGGGAAATTATTGTAATTGCGGTCTCAGGCCAAGCGCTGATAATATAAGATCCCCCAATTAACCACAGCTGATGCTGGTTTTAGGTTCGTGATGACGTTAACTCGCAAAGTTTCAGAGCCCCTTTGGCCTTCCGAGGGGAGGCATCAGGTCAAGGTTTGGTAGCGTTCACTACACAAATTTCTTGTTTTTTCATTTCAGCTTGGCGAACCCCATTTTGAGCTCCATCTTTTTAAAGAATTTTAGGGAATATTTAAAAAATGTTAAATGAGAGTTAGGAAATTTTGGACAAACTGGAAGGCTATTCAATATTTTACTGACATTTTGATGAGAACTATTAAGATTTTTCATAAACTGTAAGGCCACGTAACATTGCACAAGTACCTTAATTGTATTTTTTTTCCTATTTAGATGTTACGCATTAACATGATATCCTGATTCCGATGAATTTTCAAAAGATTTTCACGTTTCAGAGGCAAATCTCTCTCTCTCTCTCTCTCTCTCTCTCTCTCTCTCTCTCTCAGTTGTCCGTCAAAGTCGATTACTGAATATCCCATCAACATCCAGTGGATTGTATGACATATTGCTATTGAATTGCCAAGCTTTGTCTGGCCAGTTGACACTTATAAAGATTTTACCAATCTTTCATTAAATTTCTACTCCTTCTACATACAAAGCTTCATGCATCCAAAATTAGGGAGGCTGCCAAAGTTTTGGGATATTCCTTTTTGAACATCTGACTTACATTTAAAATGGTTATAGAATAATATTATCTTTTGATTTTATGTAAAATTTTAAACTAGTTTTTTTTTTTATTTTGCATAGTTTTATTTTCATTTAAGCGAGATAATTCTGTAACAAACAGCTGAAACCCATAAATCCTATTTTAGATAATTACTCCTATTTGTGTATTTTAATATGTACTCACGTGTCTGATCTACCCAGATGTTTCCCTATTTAAATATTAATAGATATTATATATATATATATATATATATATATGTGTGTGTGTGTGTGTGTGTGTGTGTGTATATATATATACATATACATATAATGTATATATATTATATATCTAAACAGGAACATCCAATATTTTACTGACATTGTGGTGAGAACTCCTATTAAGTTTTTTTCATAAACTGTAAGGACACGTTTTTTTTAGCTTGAGAGATCTCTACGTATTCAGTATTCAGTGATATGTAGGATAATTATCTGAAGCTGAGCGGCTTTGACCCGACCCATGAGACCTATCTCCAATCAGGTGCTGATGTTTAGAATAAATACTTTCTGCTCGCATACTTTAATAAAGACTACCCTCTCGTAAACTTTCATCACCACGTCATAACTGAAACAGTAAATATCTGAGTATTCAGCTGTTTTATTCATTTACATGAACGCAAAGAGGACGAGTTTTTTTATGCCGAAAGCTTATGAAAGAATGAGATTATCCAGAGTAACCGAAGTAAAACAAAACCAAACAAAAATGGAAAAAAATGTGAGGACTTTTTCCGCATTTTATAAATGATCAAAACATAACATCAGTCTTAAAATTCGGCTAAATGGGAGCATGTAAGAACGTATTATGTGTTATGTTGTACGTGTACATTAGTGTCAAACGTGTAATTTTTTATTGTTAAAACTCTTCTTTTCGAAGTTCCGAATGCATAAGGACACGTCAAAGGAAGTGTATTTTGATGATGCTTCAGTTGACTTAAGGATTACTTCCGTGTTGATTAATATCGACAATGGATCCTGATGCATCGGAAGAATTCCACAAACGATGCTGCATCCTTCTGATGGGATGAAATTTCGTGAGTTGAATGTGCGTTTTTCTTTCACATAAGAATGAAATAGGGATATCGTGTGATGAAATTAACTTTATTTAAAAAAAACTGATCACGTAAATCTGGGAGATAAACTTTTGAATTAAGTGGAAAATTAATATATATATATATACACACACATATATATATATATATATATATATATATATATATATATATATATATATATATATTTTACTTTTTCCTTTCCGTTTTGCAGAACAAGTTTTCATTCAGTGGAGACAAACAAGATTTTATAGTAATATTATACTAATTTTCAAGGAATTCATCAGAATATAGTAAAATTTGTTATTTGCTTGGCTAGGAGTGTCCTGAATTAATTTGAAAATAAGTTTTGTGTTGTACTGAGAACGATGCAAGTATAAGGCGTAAAGAACCAAGGAATTCATCAGAATATAGTAAAATTAGTTATTTGCTTTGCTAAGAACGTTCGGAATTAATCTGAAAATAAGTTTTGTGTTGTACTGAGAATGAAGCAAGGACAAGGCGCAAAGAACGGACGTTGTGGATTAGGTAAGTTCCTCAGGATTGACGTGCAATTATACTCGCCCTGGGGTTTGCATTATGCCCTTGGGAATGTCTCCGTGCGTAATTGGGGGAATCAAGAAGATTCCTCTTCTAGCCATTACTCGCCTTACTGGGATTGAGACGAGACGTGGGATTAATTAAAAGTGCCATTGCGTCCTCTTCCATGACAGTGAAATTTACGATATCATACATGTATTGCTCCTGTACTTATGTTGCGTTCATGAAAGGCGGGGGGGAGAATTGCTATTGTACTTTTGTTGCGTTCGTGAACGCAGAGGACAGGGTGGTGGGGGGGGGGGCGGAAATGAGTACAAATTGCCTTGGCAAAATCAGGTGAAATATTCAGGGAAGATTATTTGGTTTCCTTATGTTCCGTAGCATCATTATTTCTATAATAGTACTTGTGAGTTAAGCAAAAAAAAAAATGCAAAGTTATGTAAATTATGTGCGATTCATCAAAGGTTTTTCCAACGGAACCCGAAATTCATAGAAGTCATTTTCATTTGCTAAAACATTTCGTTTCTACCTTTTTCCTTAACTGGTAAAAGATTGCCAAATTAATACTAAAACAGTCGCCTTCACAGTTCTTTGATAATGCAGATAAGAAGCAATTAGTGACATGACGCTAAACACCAGAGACGTTAATTGCAATAAGTAAAGTAATATTTTTTTCTTTTCATTATTCAGTTCAATATCCCGAAGTACGAATATCTATATACATTATTTATTTCCCTCGTTATTTTATTTGGCTCATTTTATTTAATGATCTTTTTCTACTTTCCACACAAGTGTTTCAACCTTTCCTTATTCATGGAAGTCAGTCTATTTTTCCTTTCATTAAAATAATTAAAACACTTTTCCGCACAAGCGAGTAATCTCATAGCTGACAGTTTTCGATTGCTCTTTTCGAAAAACGCCTTCATTTTTTCTTGAAGGAAATCCAAATATATCTGAAATGTACTAGGAAATGATCAAATGTTATACCAAGTATGAACGAAATGTCGTGCTTAAGGCCAGTTGGTTAGTTCATCTCATCGAAGCGAGACTTAACGACCTCTAGCGCCGCGTTGCATGCAAACACGACTGCCCGAGCACAAATCGGGAGAGCAATACATCGAAAGAAACTTCGTTTCGACTTAACTTCCTGTCTCATTAAAGTAAATCGAGTCGGTGCGCTGCTCTCGGCACCCGCTTTTGCTGCGTTAATGATCTTGCCACCGCTTTGGCTACGGTGGAAACGAAAGCATTGGAGGCAAAGCGCAAGTATTGAACGTGCTCCAAGATCTGATGTTAACATCTTTTGTGATAACTGTGAATAGAGAGAGAGAGAGAGAGAGAGAGAGAGAGAGAGAGAGAGAGAGAGAGAGAGAGAGAGAGAGAGAGATTTTCAATTTAGTCAGTCAAAAAGAGCAAAGCTGAGTGTCGTTGAATGCTAAACTTGAAAAGCCACAAACTATTTCAAGCGTTTTTCTCCCAATGAAAACGTAGCATGTAGACTAGGAAATAAGTAAAAAATGTTAAGAAGGAATTGATGGGGATTTCGACATGGTTGAAGTATGGTGTCCTCAAAAGGGAGGAAAAGTATGTGAACATAGATCAGTTTGAGACAAAAATTAATAAGTAGAAAGAGGGTTTGCTGACAGAAACTCACTTTAGAGCTGCCATGAATACAGTAATTCACAAGTTCGAGGATTATCGTTTTAACAACACAAAAAACAAAAATCCGATACTCTGTGTGAGCCTCAGTGTGTTGTGGAGAGGAAGCCGTGATGTCAGGAAATTATTGCAAATTATTGTCGTCTGTTCCAAATGCAGTTATTTTTCATTTTTTTGTTTTTGTAAATGCTTGTGCAAGGCTTTGCATTTTACGACTAGCAGGTCTTAAAAATAGTTGTATTGTGCAGAATTTGGCAAGTAGGTATTTAGGAGAAAAAACTGGTAAACATTGACAGCTTGTGATTTAAAGTAAAAAAAAAAAAAATTTGGTTGGATGAAAGATGTTCCCAGGGATCTGAAATATCTGTGGTATACAAACAGGGGGTACTGTCATAACACAAGCTGTAATCCTTGTAATACTCTTAGTATGGTCTTAGTTTGGTTACAAAAAGCTCATGTTAATTTAGAGGAAAATAATTTACAATTTAAAAACTGGTATCAACAAATGGTCTCGAATGTTTGCGATTTAAAGTAAAAAAATCTCGTTAACAAAGATCGAGTTGGAATTGACTGAATAATTTCTTAACAAAGTCTTGCGAATAGAAGTAAAGAAGTGATCTGCATTTTTCAAGCAATAATCAAACAGCAAGAAGAGCTTCCAATACAGACAAGCTGTAATCCTTGTAATACTTTTAGTATGGTC
>NC_089789.1:19993605-20018605 GCF_040412425.1 Macrobrachium rosenbergii
CGTTTACACTTGTCAACAGAAATGGAAGTTATTGGTAACATAAATTGTCAACAAAATGGAAGTTATTGAACGTAACATGGCGTTTACACTTGTCAACAGAAACGGTTATTGAACGTAACATGGCGTTTTATTTGTAAAAGGTATTTAGATTTGCACTAACAGAAACGGAAGTTATTGAACGTAAAATTAGGCGTTTTTGTCAACAGAAACTGGAAGTTATTGAACGTAAATGGCGTTTTTGTCAACAGAAATGGAAGTTATTGAACGTAACATTTTACACTAGTCAATAGAAATGGAAGTTATTGATTTGTAAAAGGCGTTTATTTCAACAGGGAAATAGAATGGAACGTTACTGATTTGTAAAAAACGGAAGTTTTGAACGTAACATGGCGTTTACATTGTCAACAGAAACTGAAGTTATTGAACGTAACTGGCGTTTGGTCAAAAAACGGATTATTGAACGAACATGGCGTTTATTGTCAACAGAAATGGAAGTTATTGATTTAACGTAAAAGTATTTATTGAAAATAAGAAACTGATTATGAAAATATTTGGCGAACAGTTTACACTTGTCAACAGAAATGGAAGTTATTGATTTGTAAAATGGCGTTTGTAGAAAACGGAAGTTATTGATTTGTAAAAGCATTTGAGATATAGAAAGGAAGTTATTGATTTGTGAAAGTATTTAGGATATAGAATGAAAGTGTAAAAGTATTTGGGATATAGAAAGGAAGTTATTGATTTGTAAAAGTATTTGGGATATAGAATGGAAGTTACTGATTTGTAAAAATATTTGAGATATATAATGGAAGTTATTGATTTGTGAAAGTATTTGGGATATAGAATGGAAGTTATTGATTTATAAAAGTATTTGAGATACAGCATGGAGTTATTGATTTGTGAAAGTATTTGGGATACAAAATGAAAGTGTAAAAGTATTTTTGATATAGAATGGAAGTTATTGATTTGTAAAAGTGTTTGGGATAAAGAATGCAAGTTATTGATTTGTTAAAGTATTTGGGATATAGAATGGAAGTTATTGATTTGTAAAAGTACTTAGGAGTAAAAGTACTGGATGATGGCAGGGTGAGTGGGAATGAAGGGTGTTAAATTGCACGATATCCCCCCCAGAATGTCATAGTTAATCTCCGCAGAAGGCAGGAAGATATGTACCATTTTAACTGTACAGTCGCAATAGAATGAATTTATAAGATAGAGCTGAGAAAGGGGAAAAAAGAATGTAATATTCCCAGACCAAAACCATGCGCATAACTATAACGTAGAATATTATCCAATAAGCATCCTTTACTTTGAATATAGTTGCAATGTGTTATTTTTATGAATCATTATAGAAATTAACTTTATGAGAATCCTGATACTTGGAACACACATTTCACTCGTTCTTCCGTGAACGAACATTGGAGCTTTCTTTTTGCATCTTCCATGAAAAACGTTGAAAAAGAATGTGATTTACGTAATAATCTACTTGATTCATTTCATAATTACATTGTAATCTAATTCAGATATACAAGTACCTCATGTGGTTATTGTAAGTATTTTACACCTCTTTGCTTTTGTTGGACGAAATCTATTTTTTATTAGAAACATTCAGTTTCCAATAAAATTGATTAAAGCTGAATCACTTTGGGAAGATTTTGCCCCAGCGCAATTTATTGTGCCCCTAGGAGAGCTGTTAATCAGCTCAGTGGTCTGGTTAAACTAAGGTATACTTAGTACCAAGGTATCAGTTTCTTAGTTTTATACACCGAAGTGATTAAGAAAGGCATTTCCAGGATCCTCAGAGGCATTCGTTGCTGCGAACTGGTGGTTACAAAGTCTCTTTCGCTAAGCTCTGTCTTACTGAATTTACCTTTGTTAACCAAGCTTTTAGCTCTTTACTAAATCTTATTTTTATTGTTCAGATTAAGTTACCATCGATTTTAAAGCAAAATACGCGTGTTATAAGAATATTATCAGTTCATGAAGAAATGCGTTTTGTGATTTACGGGTATAATTTACCTTGTAAGGGTGAATGAGCTTCAGAATATCGATGCCATAGGTCAAAAAGTAACAACATGTGTGTAGCTTAATAACTTTATTTGACAAATATTTATTTGACAAATATTTACCTCGTCAACGTTACCATTTTTGGTCAATGAGTTCAGGAACCACATATCTGTTATCTTTAACCAACGCCATCTCCTCAAAATGTAATAATTTTAATAGACCTATCGGACTTTATATCAGCCAGTATTGTATTTGCTTAGTAGTGATGTATTTTTGGTTTTATTTCGGTTGGGGTAAAACATTTGTTGAATGCAGAAACCGTAGTTGTATTATGTAAGTAGATACGCAGGTTTCTGTCAGACGTTCGTCTCAGAAATCGAATTATTTATCCCTTCACGGGCTCGAACAGTTTAATGTCCTTATTTTATATCTCTCTTATTATGTTTCAAGTTTCGATATAGTTTTCTAATAAGTAGTTCACGGGAACGTAATAATTAAAAGGAAAAACTTGCTGGACATCCATCTTCTTTAGAGGAACTGCCAGATCTAATCAGCTGAGGGGAATGTCCTTCTCTTTGCCTTCCACTTACCCTCTCATTCCACTTTTCTTCGGGAGTTCCGGTCTCTTTGCCTTCCACTCGTTCTCGGAATCCATTTTCTGGGAATATTCCGGTGAGCAGATGATATTGCAGCTTCTTTTCTTTTCGCCGTTAATTCACATTTCACATGCTGTCAAGTTGATTATATTAACTATTTCTTTTCATTTGAGCAAATGTCAAGATTTATAACTTTTTCTAGCTTAGTTTCTCCCTCTTATTGACGGCTTGGCATGTCTGACTTCTGTATTTATTTTGTTACCTTCTTGAATTCAAAATGTCATCGACCGTTGACTCTGTTTCGTGTTTCTGTTCTGTGCTGCTTAACCATTCCTAAAATGATCCTTGTTTATCTTCCAGTTATGTAGTCCGTGTTTAAGCTCATTTAGTCGGTCCTACTGTATTTTTTACAGCTTTTTTTTTAGAACTTCTGGCCATTAACCTCAGTCCTTACGAGGTTTCGATCGGGGAACTAAACTCTTCCCATAAAGAGGAATTCATCCCTCGAAGCACTTGTAAGGCTGAAAGAATGATTTGGAAACGTCAGGTAACGAACGATGGGCTTGGGAATGGAATATCCAACGAGAGCACTTTATGCTATAAAAAAAAAAAAAAATTACTACCGGCATTTCAATTCTCGTCATTTTCAGGTAAAAATGATGATAGGGTTACCGAACAGAATTAAATGTAGTAAATACGACGTCTTTAATGCTGTATATATGTAAATATAGCTACAGTTAAGCAAGGGAATATTCCAGTTGCGCCAGCAATTTTCGTAAAGTATATATTTTATTAATTTATAGACAGTTACTCATATTTTAAGAGGTGCTAAAGAAACGAGCAGGAGAAAGTTACTGCTGATTTATTGAGGACACAGGTGGTTTATATAGCGGCGGACTGACGTCACGCCGAGGAATACAATGAGAACCAAGGTGGCCTGAGGTCAATAACATTTAACAATAAATACAATGAATAAATACACTCTGAGTTGTAAAAATGGGCAATAATGAAGTTGACGACATTTTGACACATGAGCGAAAGAAACATAAGCAATATAAGTTAGTAACAGGTATACATTTATATAGATTAGTTTAAATGATTGGGCATGGCTGATCCTGCGTGACCTGCTATCATAGGAGCGGCATAGAAAACCGGTCGCCATCATAGAAGACCCGCTTAGCGGGGACTTTACAAATACTCCCCCCTCAAGACGTGGGTAACGTATCTACTGGGGCGTTGAAGAGTGCCGCGGCTATGCGAAGTGAGCGGGGAATTGCGCTGTGCGTGGGAGCAGCTGGCTGCGGGTGTGGGCGGATGCTTCCGGGGGCGGCCCCGTGACCTCCTTCTGTGGCGGCCCGGCTGCGGAGGCGACTGCTCAGGCGGAGGGTGCGGTGCGGTGACGTCTGTTTCCTCCTCCAGGACGGCAGGCTTGATGCGGTCTATCAACACCCAGTCGCCTTTTCTGTGAAGGGCAAGATGGAAAGCCTTGTTGTTCCTCTCCAGCACGCGGAAGGGCCCCCTGTAGGGGGTCAGTGGGGGTCGGACGCCGTGATCCTGATGAAGACGTGAGTGGTGGAGGACAAGCCGGGAGACATGAAGGCAACTGACCTGTTGGCGTACGTCCACTTACAGGGGGCGAACTTGCCGACTATGTCACGAAGCTTCTGGACTGATGGGTTGTGGCAGTCCTCTGTGACCAGTTTGCCCGGGACTACAAGAGGCTCCCCGTAGATTTTCTCCGTTGCGGACGGGTCGCCGTTGGCCCTGGGGATGGTTCTCAGCCCAAGGAGGACCCACGGCAGCTGGTATTTCCAATCTTCAGCGGTGCAGCGGGCCATGCGGGACGCTTTCAGGGACCTGTGGAACCTCTCCACCAAGCCATTGGCTGCGGGGTTGTAAATGGTGGTGGTGTGGTGAGATGTCCCCAGCAGGCGTGGCAGGGTGGACCACAACTCGGACAGGAAGGCAGGGCCCCTGTCGGTGGTTATGTGGTCCGGGACGCCGAACCGGCTGATCCAGCTGAGAGGAGGGCCCTGGTGCACGCAGTACGGTGGCTTCCTGCATGGGCAACGCTTCAGGCCACCTGGTTGAGCGGTCAACAATCGTCAGGAGATATCTGGCCTCGCCTGACGGGGGAAGAGGGCCGACGACGTTGATGTGTGTCTCCAAACCGCCGCCCCAACTATGGAAACTCGCCTTCTCCGGACTCGGTGTGACAACCTATCTTGCTGGTTTGGCACCGAAGACACTGTCTCGCCCAAGTTCTCGAACTTCTCAGCTGCATTCCGTGCAGCCCATGGATGAAATTCTCTGTCAGCAGCTTGGCCGTTTTGTCATGCCTGGGAGGGGCAGTGGGGCTGGAGTCTCCGGCCCATGGATGACTGATCCCGAATAGCTCAATTCTGGAGGGCCTAGGGGTTCTTCCTGCCGCGGTGAACCCGTGGTCGCGAGTTGGCTGCCTGGAGCCCCTGCTGGGGTCCTGGATTGGAAGGGCATACCTCCAGGCGGAACTTGCCAGACCGCTCGGTACACTGCAGAGGGCGGCCTGGCCTCCGCGGTTGAACTTTTGCTGAAGAAGGCCTGCTGCTGGGCTGGGGGCGCCATCGGCGATCTGCTCAGGACGGCCCCTCAGGTGACGCTGCTGGCGTCCGTTTGGAGGAGCGCTGGCCTGCCCGGACAGGGTCTCCGTCAGGGGGGGTCCCATCAGGGGCCATGGTGTGTGCAATCCCGGGATGAACCCTCCTGTAGTAATGTACCATCCCGAGGAACTCCTGGACAGCCTTGACGGAGGTGGGGGCGGGGATCCTGGTGACGGATGTGACCTTTGATGTGAGCAGGCGGACGCCGTCCGGGGATATCTCGTGGCCCAGGAAGTCAGCTTTCTCGATACCGAAGGTGCACTTGTCAAATCTGACGACAAGGCCATTCTCCTGCAGGCGCTGCAGGACCGCCCGGATGTGCCTCTGGTGCTCTTTGTGGGACCTGGAAAATATAAGGATATCATCCATGTAGCAAACGCAGAACTTCAGGTCCCCCAGGATGCTGTCCATCAGCCGCTGGAAAGTTGTCCCCGTGTTCCTCAGGCAAAAGGTGGAGAAAGCAAAGACTTAGGACCCAAAGGGCGTGATGATGGCGGTTTTCGGGATATCCTCTAGAGCAACTGGTACCTGAAAGTAAGATTTTAAAAGATCTAGTTTAGAGAATATCTTGGCCCCGTGGAAGGAGGCCGTGAGATCCTGCATGTTCGGCAGGGGGTAATGGTCAGGTTCAGTTGCGAGGTTGAGCCCCCTGTAGTCGCTGCAGGTTCTCCAGGAGCCATCCGGTTTCTGCACCATGTGGAGGGGAGAGGCCCACGGGCTGGAGGCCTTCTTGCATATGCCCATCTGCTCCATCTCGGCGAAGGCGTCCTTGGCCTCCTGAAGGTGCCGAGGGGGAAGCCTCCGGAACTTTGCGTGTGCAGGGGGCCCTTCATCTTTATGTGATGGTAGATGCCATGTTTTGCTGGGGCCCCGGGTACCTGACAGAGCTCGGGCTTGAATACGTCGGGGAACTCCTTCAGCAGCTGGGCATACTGGTGGGGGACAATGGAGCAGATGGTAGGCACGCTGGGTCCCGTTGCCAGTGGGAGGAACTGGCAGGAGTTGGTGTCGAGGAGACACTTGCGACCGACGTCGACTGCCAGCCCGAAGTTGGCGAGGAAATCCGCACCCAGGAGCGGGGTCCTTGCATCCGCGACGACGAAGTTCCAAGTATACCTCTGGCCAAGGATGGAGATCGACAGGAGCCTGGTGCCGTAGGAGAGGATGGGGACCCGTTGGCGGCTGTCAGGAGGGCAGCCGGGTCCAGTGGGCGCTTGCGGTCCTCCCTGGATGGTGGAAATATTGATCTAATGGCACCGGCGTTGACCAACATCATCCTGCTGGAAATGGTGTCGTGGACGTAGTAGCCTAATGGTTTTGGGCTCCTGGGTTCCTCTGCTGCCATGGCGGCCTGTTCTGCTGGCCGCCACCTCCCTCGTGTTTTGGATGGGCAAATGGGCACGGGGGTTGGCAGTTCCGGACGTCCTTGCCGTACCGCTGGTGGTAGTAGCAAGGGCCCCGTGGGTTCCTCTTGTGATGATAGGGTGGCCTCCTTTTGGTGACGACGCTTATCTCCTCCTCTGTGCCCTCCTCCTGCTGAATGGAACTGATGAGGTGTGTGGACGCTGATGTCCGCTTCGCTGCCCTTACGGAGTCTGTCAGCTGCTGCGCCGTTCTAATCAAGTCCTCGAGCGGCATGGTGTAGGGCTCGAGGATCTGAGTCTGGACCTCCTGGAGGAGCTGGCGGAGGAGGATCTCCCTTGCCAGGCTGATCTCAGACTGCCTGCCACTGCTGTCGGTGCCGGGGAGGGTGAGGAGGCCCTGGATCATGCCCCACGACTCCATGATGCTCTGGTCCTGCCGCGGGTTGGTGACGAGGTTGAGGGTGTGGGTGGCCCTCTCGGCGACCGGCAGGGAGCAAGTCTCGATGAGGGATGTTTTCAGGTGGTGGTAGGTGAGGGGGCATGCGGCGGACACCCACAGGACAAGTTTCCTGTAGACCTCCTCCGGCAGGGCGTTGATTACCACGTCAGCTTGCAGCACCTTGTCCGTGAGTCCTGCCAGCCTGAACTGACCCTCAACCCTGTACTGCCATGATCATGGGTTTCCCTGTGTGAAGGGCAGCAGCTTTATGGCGAGGGCGGCTTTTGTTTGTCCCGCCAGGCAGGGCAGCATGCGGGGCGCGGGTAACGATGTGGAGGAGAGCGTGAATCTTGGTGCGGGGGAGGGCGCGGGTGATATGAGCGGGAGGTAAACGTCTGAGTCCGCGAGGTTCACGGTTAACTGAACATGGGAGGGAATGTCCACGTCCATGCTCGCTCTAGCCCTCTTAATTGGAAAGGGGATACTCGTGTCAATACGCACTTGGGAGCGTGCCGTGTGAGTCCGTTTAATGACGCTGGTGATTTGCCGACAAGAGTCATGTGAGTCCGTTTAATGACGCTGGTGATTTGCCGACGAGAGTCAGCATGCCTGAACGCTGGTTACAGCGCCGTATAAGTCCGCTAGGGGCGTGGGTAGTTCCTGGAGCCAAGACTAAGTCGCCGTGTGAGTCGGCTAATGGCTCCGGGAACCACTCCGGGGTCACCACTTTAAGAGGTGCTGAAGAAACGAGCAGGAGAAAGTTCCTGCTGATTTATTGAGGGCACAGGTGGTTTATATAGCGGCGGACTGACGTCACGCCGAGGAATACAATGAGAACCAGGGTGACCTGAGGTCAGTAACATTTAATAATAAATACAATGAATAAATACACTCTGAGTTGCAAAAATGGACAATAATGAAGTTGACACATTTTGACACATGAGCGAAAGAAACATATGCAATATAAGTTAGTAACAGGTATACATTTACATAGATTAGTTTAAATAACTGGGTATGGCTGATCCTGCGTGACCTGCTATCATAGGAGCAGCATAGAAAACGGGTCGCCATCATAGAAGACCTGCTTAGCGGGGACTTTACAACATCAGTTCATATGTCTGAAAATTCAAACGTTTTAAATCCAGAAAATCATTTTAAGTCAAAAGAAGATGGCAAATAAAAACAAAGAATTACCCTGCAAAATTTCAGTTTTCATGTTTCCTTGAAACCAAATAGGGGCGACGAAGAAGATCGAGTAGAAAAATAAAGAACAAAGGAAGGGATACAGAGTGACAGTAAATTAAATGTGAATGCATAAGTTCGTTTGCTTATTCCCCTACCTCTGCGGTGCAAGAATATTATTCCCGAAGTCCGGATCAGCACTTTGCGGCCCTCATTTTCATAATATAATGCGATAAATAAGATCAGTTATCCATTATTTAGATGAAATGAGTTCCTTTTATCATTTCCCTTGAGAACCAAAATTGTGTGAAGTAGTATGTGCAAAATAATCACATAAAAGCTAGCCAGAAAGCACCCTCTGTTTCGTGGCCTACATAGATGCAGGAAGAGATATAATGGAAATGCCACGAGCTGCACCCTTTTCGAGGGCCTCAGGAATGTGCATGCCATGGAAATTGTCTCTGCCAGGCTCTTACTTTCCGTGTTCCAGATACGTAATACCTGAAGTCCAGGAGGGCCTTGGGAAAGGGAGGCTCTTGCTTTAGATTGTGTCCAGACATCATGAATATTGTAATAGTCATATGTACATTGAAAGGAATTTAACTTGAAGAAAAATATGATTTTGTTTCAGTTGATGTCAATCAATTCTTCTGTATTCTTTCGTAAAATATTGCCGAGATTGGGAAATGTAAAACGTACTTAATATACTTACAATATATTTCTGAATAGTATAAAAATATATTTCCCATCAGAGCCACATATCTGTGTGTGACAAAACTGTCGAAAAATGATTAGGAAATTTACATATTCAAGATTCCTTTGTATTTTATATGGAGTCTACTCCTATACCTTAGAATTAAACTGCTCTTTTACAATAACCATATATTGCAGAGTTATGGTCCGGTGACTGTCTGAACCCTATTCTTTCTGAAATAACGGTATAACGAAATTTTCACCAGCTCCCTTAATCATTTAAATGACTCTTTGCGCAGCAGGCAACTTAAAAGCTTACGGTTTGTTCCAAAGTTCATTGAAAAACGCAATGTGCGGTTTTCACTGATAAAAAGCCCATTTGTAGAATTATATGTTAATCCTTTAGAACCAATTTTAAGACCTAATGGTAACTAGGGACAGCTAGAGAAGCTGGAAAGCACAAGCACTTCATTGGATGGGGCGATATCGTACTCGCCTAGCACTCTCCTAGGTCCGCGTTCGATTCTCCGGCCGGCCACTGAAGAATTAGAGAAATTTATTTCTGGTGTTAGAAATTCATTTCTCGGTATAATGTGGTTCGGATTCCATAATAAGCTGTAGGTCCCGTTGCTAGGTAACCAGTTGGTTCTTAGCCACGGAAAATAAGTCTAATCCTTCGGGCCAGCCCTAGGAGAGCTGTTAATCAGCTCAGTGGTTTGGTTAAACTAAGGTATACTTTACAAGCACTTGTTCTAAATAGCTATTGTGGAGAGGAATGGTCCTCACATATGATGAATTGCTTAAACTAAAGCAAAAAATAAAGAAATTTCTTTGATATCATCGATTTACATTTCTTTGACGTAATACGTCTCCTAGTTTATGTATACATCATTGGCAGAGTATAATATCCTTATGGTGGGGAAAATATTACATCAGAGGCAGAAAAAATGAAAATTAAAATGAATAAAAGGCATCCTTGTTGGGGTAGAGCATGTATTGCATGAGAGAGAGAGAGAGAGAGAGAGAGAGAGAGAGAGAGAGAGAGAGAGAGAGAGGAAGCGAGTTCAAAGAGCCATTTTAAAGGGATTGCCAGTTGATATTTAATCGCGACGATGGCCATTATAACTGGCAGCATATGCGCTTGTAGCATTAGGATACCTCGTAAACGTCAGGACATAACAGTTTTCCATATGACGAAAACTCTCTAACGGGATGGAGACACTGATTGTGAAAGCTGAAATGGTATTGGGAAGTTCACATTCAGAGTAAGTCATATACATACAGTACACACAAATATATATATATATATATATATATATATATATATATATATATATATATATATATATATATATATATATATATATATGTATGTATATACAGTATATATATAAATATATATATGTATATATATAAATACTGTATATATGTATATATATAAATACTATATATATATATATATATATATATATATATATATATATATATATATATATACATACATACATACTACATACATACATACATACATACATACATACATAAAAACATCTGGATTTTGTCTGACGTCTTAAGTTGTTCCCTTTTTCGCACGTTACCAAGAGAAAAGATGAAATTCCCTGTCAAAAGTACTTTACAAAATTCTTATCCAGTTACTCCATATTTTGCCAGTATCTCATAATCATATCTCTCATGGTTTAATACAAATCGAGAAAATAACATGTAGTAAAAGAAAGTTAGAATTTAAGTGCATTAGAGAACGGAGTCTTTTGCCGATGTCACCCGAGCATAGGGTCGACATTTGGAGTAGCACACTTAAGAGAAGATTAACATAATAAACAAAGACGAAAGAAAGAATTCGAATGCAAAGCCATTACGTTCCTCATAATAAAGCGTTGATCAATATAATTATATTTACATACTTACGTATACACATCTGGATAGAAACACGCATACACACAAATATATATATATATATATATATATATATATATATATATATATATATATATATATATATATATATATAAGTATATATATATATATATATATATATATATATATATATATATATATATATATATATATATATATATATATATATTTATATATATATATATATATATATATATATATATATATATATATATATATATATATATATATATATATATATATATATATATCTACATTCAGGATACCATAAAACAAAATGCTCTTTGTTGGTTCATGAGATTAAAATTCCAAGGACATAGCTTTCAGCTTCTACTTCACTTTGGACTAATTTGGCTAGAAAAAAATATACAACTTAATAGAAGTTTGGCTTTGTGCAGTAAATGCACAAAGATATTTCTTTATGCTTTCCTTGGGAACTGGTACCCGTTTCCTTATTTGGACTACAAAGCCGTTTATTTTTAATTGCATTTATTACCAAATACAAAAAGCCCAGTAATTCAACTAATGTTAATTTACTGAAAGCAACCAGTGGGAAGAATAAGGAATATTCATGTATGAGCTTGTTAGCGCATGCTGGAATGCCGCTGCTGTCTCCCCTACCCTCCTAATCCCCTACCTACCCCGCCCCCACCCAGGGCAAACAAACTGGTCTGCAGGAGGAGGGTTGATATCTCCCCTACCCTCCTGTTCTCCTACCTACCCTGCCCAACCCGGGGTGGACAAACAGGTTTGCAGTGGGAGGGTGGATGTCTCCCCTACCCTCCCGTTCCCCTACCTACCCCGCCCCCACCCCTGGCAAACAAACTGGTTTGCAGGAGGAGGGTGGATGTCTCCCCTACCCTCCCATTCCCCTACCTACCCTGCCCCCACCCAGGGGAAACAAACTGGTTTGCAGGAGGAGGGTGGATGTCTCCCCTACCCTCCCGTTCCCCTACCTACCCCGTCCCACCCGGGGCGGACAAACAGGTTTGCATGGGAGGGGGTGGATGTTCTCCCCTACACTCCCGTTCCCCTACCTACCCCGCCCCCACCTGGAACGGACAAATCAGTTTACAGGGGGCGGGTGGCTGTGTAATGTCTGCCCTACTGTCACCCTGGGGAGGACAAACAAGATCCACTCGGATTTCATTATTATAAACTGCCCTGTCCACACTGAGGAACGGGGAAGAAGGTCCTGAAAAATATTTTTGTAATGATTTTTGAATGTCATCTGGTGATCCGGCATGCAAATTCCTGAGATGAATGCTAGTATTGCACCAGCCCCGGTTTTTGTTTTGCCATGCCCCTAGGTTAAGTTAGGTTAGTTTAAGTTGGGTTAGGTTAGGTAGGTTAGGTTAGGTCAGATAAAGTTAAGTTGGGTTAGGTTAGGATAAGTAGGTTAGAAATGACTTATGTGGTAATTTGGTGTGGGAAACATAATGAGATTATTTTCAAGAAAATTCTATGGTTAGTTTCTAAGATATGGCGTCCCTCTTTTTTCAGGGAAAGGTCTCTGTACTCGGTTACATCTCGGGGAAAATGCATCCGGTACAGGATTTCATTAATCTTGTCGGTCTCGCCTTCAAAGTTGCAGCTTCTTTAGTTTCTAACATTCTTCTGCTCTAGTCTTTGAAAACTTGGTTTTATTATTTCACGAACTCTTGCGTTGAAAGACGAGATCCCAACTTAGGCATTCAATTGTCCAAGACATGCTTTTATTATATTCGCTGGTGTTTTTATCATATCTGAAGGTTTAGTCTTCGTAGGAGTGGTTTCATTACATACTGTGGTTCAGTCGTCCAAGTCGGGGTTTCAAGGTTCTGTAACCAAGAATATAACAGGAATATTGTTTGCATTTCAATTATTTTATTATGCCTTTCCTCTGTTGATAAAAAATTTGTTTAAACATAAATCAGAAGTAATAAATATTTTTTTTACTTGAGAAGTGACGAAACTATTTATACAAGAACTACTTCACATTTAGAAGATATACTTACTATTCGCCATAGTTTTACCCTGTCCTATTTGTAGTGCAGGATACTGGGGTAAAAAAGCTGATTATCTTGCACACTACTTTGGCAACAAAGATATCGGCGATATCTGCGTTTATATGTATATTTTTTATTATAAATATGTGACATGATAATTTTGCCCACTGGCATTCGGGTCAACATGGCTGCAGATTATGGATAAAAATGAAGGCCATGTCTTCCGGATGTCAGAATAATTGGTGTGTCCCACTGGCATTAAAACGACGCTTTCCAAGTTAGGCTTCAATGACCATATGGAACAGTAGGACAAGTTTAACAAAATTTCGAAAACCCAATGACATACCTCGGGTAATGAATTGACATTCTCTTTCCATCGAATGAAGAGATGTTTTACGGTGACTTAAATCAGCCTTTTATGAAGGCTGTTTGATTGCATTTCTCATGCGAAGGAGTTCCTTTATGCCCAGTGGAATGGAATTATTAAGGAGATGAGATTTTTTTGAACCCTTGGGTATATTCCCAGAAACCAAATCAAGGAAAGTACTTCGAGAGACCGAAAAAATCAAGAGCAATTTGCTTAACTGAATTAAACGGGCACATATTTTTTATGTTGTTTCCTTCGTTACAACAACGATTATACTTTTTCGCAAAAGTAATGACACCATTTATTCACACATGCCTTTACTGAATTAATAGGCGAATTTGTAAGATTTTCCATAAATTGTTATTATGAAAAACATGATACTGTTACTTTTTAGCCTACCTAAATTATATATATATATATATATATATATATATATATATATATATATATATATATATATATATATATATATATATATATATATATATATATATATATATATATATATATATATATATATATATATATATATATATATATATATATATATATATATATATATATATATATATATATATATATATATATATATATATATATATATATAGCATTAGATACATACCAGAGACCAATAGAATGGTCTTGAAATGTGTTTATATCTCATTCTGTATACATCAGTTATGACGTTCACTTCGTGATTGTTATTTTCTGATTATTTGACTTTCAAATGTTTCCTTATTTAAAAATAAAGGATTTTTCACACGTGAATGGTACATAACTAATACGGAAACCGATAAACAGTAAAACAGAAAGAGAAAAGACTGGACCTACACTGGATTGTTTCCCAACGTGGCTCCAGCATTAAATTGAACGTAGCTTAAAAAAAAAACAAACAGACACAAAAAAGATTAAGAGCGTGGGAAGCATCTCCCGCAAAAGCAATATAAAACTAAAAATAAGAGGGATCAAAGACCAAGAGGAATAGTTCCTTGGCCAAGAACAAGTTTATTAAAGAGCGGTCGGACGATCACAAGAACTTCAGTGGCCCCCAGGAGATTTAGCGCAAAAGTTTCAGCGGCAAAATTCTTGAAGCATTTTTGAAACCACAATTTCTGGAAGTAAACAATTGAATAGAAATTCTGCCTGATCCTTTCCTGAATACATATATATATATATATATATATATATATATATATATATATATATATATATATATATATATATATCACTAAGTCCACGTCGGAAGGTGAGTGAAAACCAGGACTTTGAACAAGTACTTTCGTAGTTTATTCTACATTTTCAAGTTCACACTGAATACAAAAGAAGTTGACAGAGATTTATATACAAAAACAGAAGGGGGGCCGGCTGGGTTACAGTTTGTTAATCTGGGCAGCATGTTCTTTAAACGAAAAAGACAGGGACAAAGGATCAAGGGATAATCCAGGGTGGAGATTAACATTCCTGGTAGAAGTAGCTTCAATGAAGACAGTCTCTAGCAGATTTCTTTTCTGATGGTCGTTGACCTTGTAGATAACCGACCATCGGAAAAGAAATCTGCTAGGGACTGTCTTCACTGAAGCTAATTCCACCAGGAATGTTAATCTCCACCCTGGATTATCCCTTGATCCTTTGTCCCTGTCTTTTTCGTTTAAAGAACATGCTGCCCAGATTAACAAACTGTAACCCTGCCCCACCTTCTGTTTTTGTATATAAATCTCTGTCAATTTCCTTTGTATTCAGTGTGAACTTGAAAATGAAGAATAAACTACGAAAAGACTTGTTCATAGTCCTGGTTTTCACTCACATTCCGACGTGGACTTAGTGATATTCGCTAGCATGCGTTCGTTCGAGCTGTATATATATTGTATATATATATATATATATATATATATATATATATATATATATATATATATATATATATATATATATATATATATGTATATATGTGTGTGTGTGTATATATATATATATATACATATTTGAGAAATAGTATCCGATATAGTTGTCAAGGCCCAAAATCAAAGAGTACAATGAAAAGTTTTTGTAAATAAAGAAAAAAAACCAGTGGCTATAATGAGAGAGGTGAGGCAAGGTGGCCGGAGAGGGGTACGTGTTCGTATCAGAGCGAGCTCCCTTCGAGGCTTTTCACGCCCTCATGGTAGTCACGTATCCTGGAATGCCATTTTCCGTTATCTCTGACAATCCTTTGGCACGGACTCGGCTCCCCTTCTCCCTCCGTCTGAATCAGTGAATATTGAGATTACGTCCAGCGATTTCGTGTCGATTTCAGCCGTCCACCTTATGTGCTATGCTGTTTTTCCCAGTCTTCATCGTGCTCTACGTGGCGATAGATGACTGTAATTCGACCGGTTTCTCAAATAAATTACTTGAGTGTTTAGACCAAGTTCAGGCCTCATGCTAGGGACACATCTATAACTTTTTTGGGGTAACTTTTTTCGTGGTTTATGTCTTAGGATAATTTATCCATGTTAAATAAACAATAAGAGAGGCTCAGTAGCTGGGGGGAACGGTTTGAATACCATAACGTGTGTGTGAGAGAGAGAGAGAGAGAGAGAGAGAGAGAGAGAGAGAGAGAGAGAGAGAGGGTGGGAGGGGGTTGGGTTTGGCTAAAAAAGCTCATACAGTACTTTAGCCTACATGTTATATCAAAACTGGATTGCCATATGGCATGGTGTATTTACCATTACCGACATAGAAAAGACATGACACCTCGACCTTAGCTTTTTTAGATTCTTTGGTGCCTTAGTTTTACCCAAAACGAATGTCTAGAACAACAGTTACGACGTACAGCAAATATCTCAGTTTATAAAATAGTATTTTCGTCCCATACTGACCGCACTTCGCTCCTAGTTGGGAAATAGAGTAAAATGTAGCTTTTCCTGTCACGCTGATGAAGAATTTAATGCTGGAGTCATGTTTAGAAAAATTCCAGTTTGGCTTCAATTTGATGTTTCTTTAATTCAATGCACCCTTTTATTTTTATTGCTTCCAGTTACTGGTTGACGTAATCTTTATGGAAATGTGTTCTGCTTTGATTATAGTGAGGGTATGTGGAATAAACAAGCTGTCCAATACTCAACCTGTACGCATCCTGTGGAGTTAAATAACATAGCCTTGACTTTTCGTGAAATGAGGCCATGTTTCTTCCACTGATCGAAGAAGACTAATTGCCAATTCTGACTCGGACTTCGAGACATAAGTCTTCCCTTCCAGCATTCCTATACGTTAGTAACGCTGCTAGACCCGACTCAATAAATCTGCTAAGAACGCTGAAACGCCTTTCAAGGGACAGAAGAAAGTAGATGTCCCGTCTATTCTTTCACCTGACAACAGAGTCTGGGAACGGTTGCATTATTTAGGAATTGAACTTAGGGAAGGTTCGAATAAATAAAAGTTAGATATTGTTAGCATACAGGAAGAGAGTTGAGCAAAGTATGTGATTTACTCAAATATTATTCCCTATCCTATAAAAAATATACTTTTCGTAACGTAAATATATTATGATCTTTCGTTTTTTTTTAATAAATTAAACGGTGGTTCTGGAATTGTCTTTATTTTTAAACAAGCTCAGATTTTAATCCTAATAGTGCTTTGCTCCAGTTTCACAAGAGGCCTCTTCTCTGTTGATGCTGAGTGATGAAGGGACCGGTTTCTGTAATGACGTTTGTATTAACGTCTGTATTAAGAGATATTTTCTTATTGCCTCTAACCACCGCATCAACAATAACTACCTAGTAAAACTGTTAAAATTTTTTTATTCCTATTGTCTTATGTTTATCTCTCTCTCTCTCTCTCTCTCTCTCTCTCTCTCTCTCAAACAAAAAAAATGTTTGTTTGCATATATATATATATATATATATATATATATATATATATATATATATATATATATATATATATATATATTTTTCATATATGTTACTTAATACACACACACATCTGAGAGCATGAGGTACAATACTCTGTATAACTTGGTATAGTCTGTTGCCATTTCTTTCCGCGCCCGGGAACCACTAATAATATCGTGTCTGTTGGAAATTTTGCGCCTCGAGCGAAGAGGAATAAGTGAAGTAATGAAGGAAGGCATTACGTCCCAAAGTCTGCACACTTGTAGCTCTCATGAAGAGGAACTTTCTCACTCTACCTTAATATATTTTCACATATGTTACCGAAGGGGAATTATGACCTCATTCCTTTCCCTCAATAATTTGTCATGATGAAAGATTCTGGGCTCAGGTATAATAACATACTAGTTTCCCCTAACTTTCAGTTAATTCATGGAAGGTAATTTTTGTTTTTTTTTATAAATTTTGGTGGTACAAGTTCTGAGCGAAATGGCTTTATTGTTCATATTCATTTTAAAGTAGTTTTATCCTGCATACAATATAAGAAAAATCTTTGGATAAATTTCTGTTGACATCAGAAAAATGTTTAACTCAAAATATTGTCTTAAATCTAATAGCTTTTCCTGTTACGTTAAAAGTTCATTTATTTTACGATATTTTAAATCGAAGGACGTAATTCAAAATGGGGATTACAAATTCGTACGTATATACATCATTTATTCTTGTGTCATGTACTGTAGGTGCGTACGTGCATATCTGGCACATGCTGAAGAGCTAAATTATATATTTATTTATATATATATATATATATATATATATATATATATATATATATATATATATATATATATATATATATATATATATATATATATATTAAAGTTCATATATATAAATATATATATATATATATATATTTATTCTATGTGTGTGTGTGTGTGTATGCTGAAGAGCTGTGTATATATATATATATATATATATATATATATATATATATATATATATATATATATATATATATATATATATATATATATATATATATATATATATATTATATATATATATATATATATATATATATATTGTGTGTGTGTGTATAAATAATGTTACATAAAACTAGTTACGTGTGTGTGTGTGTGTGTGTGACACTTTTCCAACAATCCTGATAACTAGTTCTGTTAAAAGTAGTTAGGGAATCATACTATTTCTATAAGAAAATTAATAAATCAAACTCCAAAGTAATATCAGTTTTCCGAAATAATTGGAATCAACTGAAGTTCCAAACTTTTGGTCGGCTGCTTGTTGTTTAGAGTACGCTGAGTACGCTGGTTTTATGCAAAAGGGTTCTTTGCATTGTTGTGGCCGTAAATGTGTTTAAAGGTTTAGAATTGATATGAGAACCCTGATGTGGAACTCTGGATTACCAACCAACTGGGACCTTAAAATCTCACTTTGCATTTGCAGATGTTTGAAGTGACAAACGATATCCAGTGTGTGTACGAACCGAGTAAAGCCATGTGTCCCTGCATCTACCTTCTCGACACCATTTGGGGTGTGGACCCAAGGAAGAACCTGGCCTCCAGGAGGATTTTCGAGTCCAGAGACTGAACGACGTGGTATCTCTACCCATCGCCACCCTGACGTGATGCACCAATCTGTAAGTTTATATTAATGTTCTGTACTATTGCAATTTTTTTTATCTTCGTTTTGGAGACAGTAAATTTAAGAATTAATGGACAGAGTTAAGAATAAATATAATGCTTGTCATCATGGAGACAGAGTGAATCCTTCAATGTTAATTACATAAATATAATGCTTGTCACTTGGAGTCACCTTCGTTTTGGAGACAGTAAATTTCAGTTATTTAAGAATCCTTCATTATGGACAGAATGCCTTAATGTTATTACATAAATCTAAATGCTCTTCACGTGGAATCATCTTTAAGTTCAGGCTTACTGTATACTACAGGAAGTGCAATTATATTGAAAGATTAATACCGTATTTATTAATGAGACCGGTACACACTTGCATGCAAAAACGCAGAAATAGACATGAATACAGGAGCGCGCTCACAAACGCGCGCATTACCAACCAAAAGCACACACACACAACCCCGTTACCCATATGCATACAACTACCCGCGCGCACGTGTATGTATGTATTTGTGCCTAAGATCTGTCTATTTATCTATCATCATATTTATTTGCCTCCCAATAAATCAAGAAATCAATTTATTTCTTTCGTCAGACACAACGATGAGAACCATTACATAACACCAGAGAATACTGTCAACACAATTGGTACGTTCCGAGAAAGAATAATGATGGCGCTGGGTTGGACTCGACGCAACAGAAACATAACGGAATACAAGGTAAGAAATGAACTCGTATGGCTGATGTTTCTTATCATCATTCAAATATGACAGAGGTGGCTCCCCTAGGGAATGATGCCGGTCTTTCCTGTTAATAACACGTTTTATCTAGAACCATCTCTGCGAAAAAAGGATATTTATGAGAATTATTGTTTGCTCCCTTTGTATAAAAAAAAAAAATCGACTTGCTTTCCCTAGTTTACAGTTACATCTGAAACTTTGGTAAAAACTCGTGGCTGCGTCTTCGAATGACTGGATTCTGCTAACAACATTTTAATAACTTTATATCGTTACTTCCAACGCCATGCAGCTAATTCATTTGTATGTTTATATCGTTACTTCCAACGCTACGCAACTAATCCATCTGTATGTTTATTTCGTTACTTCCAACGTTATGCAGCTAATCCATTTGTATGTTTATATCGTTACTTCAATGCTATGCAGCTAATCCATTTGTATGTTTGTATCGTTACTCACAACGCTATGCAGCCAATCCATTTGTATGTTCATATCGTTACTTCCAGTGCTATGCAGCTCTGTATGTTTATATTGTGACCTCCAGCGCTATGCAACTAATCCATTTGTATGTTCATATAGTTACTTCCGACACAATGCAGCTAATCCTTTGTATGTTTATATCATTACTTCCAACGCTATGCAGCTAATCCATTTGTATGTTCATATTGTTACTTCCAATACTATGCAGCTAATCCTTTGTATGTTTATATCATTATTTCCAGTGCTATACAGCCATTCCATTTATATGTTCATGTCGTTACTTCCAACGCTATGCAGCTAATCCATTTGTATATTTATATCGTTACTTCCAACACTATGCAACTAATCCTTTGTATGTTTATACTGTTACTTCAACGCTATGCAGCTAATCCATTTGAATGTTCATATCGTTACTTCCAGCGCTATGCAGCTAATCCTTTGTATGTTTATATCGTTACTTCCAATGCTATGCAGCTAATCGTTTGCATGTTCATATTGTTACTTCCAATGCTATACAGCTAATCATTCGTATGTTTATATCGTTACTTCCAATGCTATGCAGCTAATCCACTTGTATGTTTAGATCGTTACTTCCAATGCTATGCAGCTAATGCATTTGTATGTTCATACCGTTACTTCCAAGGCTATGCAGCTAATCCATTTGTATGTTTATATCGTTACTTCCAACGCTATGCAGCTAATCCATTTGTATTATCATATTTTTACTTCCAATGCTATGCAGCTAATCCATTTGTATGTTCACGTCTCAGAATAGGCCATACTCGTCGGACACATGGGCACTTAATGAGCAGCCCACATGGCCCGGCTCCCGAGTTCTCAGAGTGCAGGGTAATAATAACAGCCAGACATGTGTTATGTGAGTGTCCAATTTATGACCAACAGCGAATGTCAACTTTTGGAAATAGATTGATGAAAGAAATTTTGTCAGAATCTTTTACATTTTCAGTCGTTCCAATTTTTGATGTTCTTGAGGAACTGAGGAACTGTAATTTAATTAATATAATATAAAAATAAGTAAATAATAAAAGCACGAAAACCCTTTTAACATTTGTTGAATTTAAAAAAGGGCAAAATTTTAAAATGTTCCTTAATTTATATTTTGAATTTTAATATACCTTTTTAGTATGTGTGTAAGGAAGTCTGAGTAAATATATTTATTGTATGTATGGGTTTCAGTATGAGAGGATGTGCCTATATGCAGTTTTTAATTTCATTTTAATTCATTCATCATTGTACCAAATGATCTACTGGGTCCTAGTGCTTGGCCTCAGGCCTGGGCCTAGTATTTTAATTTAATCCTTCGGGCCGCCCCAATGAGAGCTGAAAGTCAGCTCAGTGGTCTGGTTAAACTACTTGAATAATAATAATAACATATCGTTACTTTCAATGCTATGCAGCTAATCCATTTGTATGTTCATATCGTTACTTCCAACGCTATGCAGCTAATCTGTTTGTATGTTGATATCGTTACTTCCAACGCTATGCAACTAATCCATTTGTATGCTTATACCGTTACTTCCAACGCTGTGTAGCTAATCCATTTGTATGATCATATCGTTACTTCCAACACTATGCAGCTAATCCATTTGTATGTTGATATCGTCTCTTCCAGCACTATGTAGCTAATATATTTGTATATTGATATTGTTGGTTCCAGCGTTGTGCAGCTAATCCATATATATGTTGGTAGCGTTACTTCCAACGCTGTGCAGCTAATCCATTTGTGTGTTGGTATCATTACTTCCAACACTATGCAGCTAATCCATTTGTATGTTGGTATGGTTACTTCCAACGCTGTGCAGCTAATCTGTTTGTATGTTGGTATTGTTACTTCCAACGCAGTGCAGCTAATCCATTCGTATGTTGGTATCGTTACCTCCAGCTCTATGCAGTTAATCCATTTGTATGTTGGTATCATTACCCCCAACGCTATGCAGCTAATCCATTTGTATGTTCATATCATTACTTCTAGTACTATGCAGCTAATCCATTTGTGTGTTTATATCATTACTTTCAACGCTATGCAGCTAATCCATTTGTATGTTTATATCATTACTTCAAGTGTAATGCAGCTAATCCATTTATATGTTTATCTCGTTACTTCCAAAGCTATGCAACTAATTCATTTTTATTTTCATATCGTTACTTCCAACACTAGTAGCTAATCCGTTTGTGTGGTATATCATTACTTCCAACGCTATGCAGCCAATCCGTTTGTATGTTCATATAGTTACTGCCAATGCTATGCAGCTAATCCCTTTATATGTTTATATTGTTACTTCCTATGCTATGCAGCTAATCCATTCGTACGTTTATATTGTTACTTTCAATACTGTGCAGCTAATCTATTTGTATGTTTGTATCGTTACCTCCAACGCTATGCAGCTAATCCATTTGTATGTTCATATCATTACTTCCAGTACTATGCAGCATTTGTATGATTGTATCGTTACTTTCAACGCTATGCAGCTAATTCAACTGTATGTTTATATCGTTACCTCCAGTGTAATGCAGCTGGTCCATTTCTATGTTTATATCGTTACTTCCAAAGCTATGTAGCTAATCCATTTGTATGTTCATAATGTTACTTCCAATGCTATGCAGCTAATCCATTTGTAAGTTCATATCGTTACTCCCAATGCTATGTTTATATCATTACTTCCAACGCTATGCAGCTAATCCATTTGTATGTTCATACAGTTACTTCCAACTTTATGCAGCTAATCCATTTTATGTTTATATCATTACTTCCCACGCTATGCAGCTAATCCATTTGTATGTTTATATCGTTACTTCCAACGCTATGCAGCTAATCCATTTGCATGTTTATTTCGTTACTTCCAGCCCTCTACAGCTAATCCATTTGTATGTTTATTTCGTTACTTCCAACGCTGTGCAGCTAATCCATTTTATGTTTATATCTTTACTTCCAATGCTATGCAGCTAATCCATTTGTATGTTTATTTCATTACTTCCAACGCTATACAGCTAATCCATTTGCATGTTTATTTCATTACTTCCAACGCTATGCAGCTAATCCATTTGTATGTTTATTTCTTTACTTCCAACGGTATTCAGCTAATTCATTTGTATGTTTATTTCTTTACTTCCAACGCTATTCAGCTAATCCATTTGTATGTGTCCTTTGATTAGAATACATGATGCTCATATATGAACATCAAAATACATTCCATTTAGGTGGAAGACAAAGCTTTCGTGTGACATTTTTACAAATGTAATAACGAGGCGCAACAAATACCAAATAGATATCTGTTGCATTTCAAACATTTTCCTAAAGAACAATTTTTGTTGAATATCAACACGTTCTGTGTTATTTGCTGAAGCTTTTCAATTACTTTCTCTGACATTTATTTGAAAAACAACCCTAAATTTCACGTGGCTTTATACTAATTTTAAACTTTCCTTTGATTCATCAAACACTCTGATATGAGAGTCTGTATTCTCTTCATGTTATTCGGAAAAATCATTTTTACCGAAAAGCCAATATATATTTAGCAATACATAAATGAGAGGAATTTGGGCTATTCATCACGACCCACTGGATGAGCTTCAAAGGGACATCTTGGAATGCCATTCGAAAAATCCACAAATGCGATCAAAGGAACTGGCGGTCGTCCTTTTTTCTTTTTCCCCTTAAAGAATCCTGAGCATTTTTTTTATAGGAGTATGTGAAGGATTTTCAAGAATTTGGAGGGCATTTCAAATAATTTATGAAGCATATTCAAAAATAATTACCTTCCTTCAGTTTAATATCTTAGAACGTATAGACAAGAAAATATAAAATAGTTGGTGATATCGCTTTTAAATTAAAAAGATATATAACTTTTACTTTTAACTGACGTTGAACGGGCAACGGAAAAGCACATACGCAAATTTTTTTCCTGAAAATATCATATCATTTAGCTCACATGTTTTGGCAATTCGTCATGGCTGAGGGAGTTTTAGCAAAATCAGAGCATTCTTTTCCCTTTATCTTTAGCTTTGCAAGTTTTGGACACTTTCAAACTCAATAAAATTTCCTTTAGAGCAGTTATGATTTATCTTTTTGATATCATTCTTATTATTTACTCTTAGGGTAAAACATTTCTTGCTCTGGTGTAATTTACAAATGCTGGAAGAGCTGTTAGAATAAAAAGACAATTCCTAGTAATAAATAGGTTTTAATTTAAGGAGGCGAAATAGTGAAGTGTATGTTTGTGTGTATGCGACGGCAATCACACAGCCACTGACAGTTACAGCTCTATGTAAATAAACAGTTTTGTGCGTATAAGTGTGCTAGTGTACATGTGTTTATATATACAACCATGCATTTGCCGTAACCACATACAACTGTTGAAATAATTCTATGGGTGCATACTTGATATTGTCTAACAATATATGTGTATGGATTGTAAAAAGCTTCGAATGAATGATTTCACTTTTATTTGTTGTATCATATACGTTATATGCATTTGATGTGCTTAGGTGCAAGTATGGCACGACATATGTGCATATGTCAGTAAACATATGTGAATTCTATGGCCAGCAGAAAATTCATTTGAGGATTAATTTTTTCTTGCGGCTTTCAATATCCGTCGAGCACTCCATCTCTCACGCCAAAATTTACCTTTCTTTTTCAGGAGTCCTGTCCCATGGCTGACATTCCACTTGCATTCTTTCCTCGCCTTTCTCTCTAACGTTTTCCATCGTTTTGCTCAGGGATTGTTCACTGCTCTCTTTTTTCCATAATATTGTAATTGTAAGTATATATATATATATATATATATATATATATATATATATATATATACATATATATATATATGTGTGTATGCGTATATACATATGTATACATATACATATATGTAAATATATATATATATATATATAAATATATATATATATATATATATATATATATATATATATATATATATATATATATTATATATATATATAAAAGTTAGTCAAAGTCGTCATGGGTCTCTGCAGGCTCATAGTGCAGATGCTGAACTGTGCTAAGCCCAC
>NC_089789.1:20051105-20068605 GCF_040412425.1 Macrobrachium rosenbergii
ATGATTTACATTTTATTCAAAATTTACATTTTATATACATTATACCTTTCATTCATTAGATTATGATTTACATTTTACTCAAAATTTCCATTTTATATACAATACACCTTCCATTCGTTAAGTTATGATTTACATTTTATTCAGAATTTACATTTTATATACAATATACCTTTCATATGATTGTCATTTTATTATTCATCAAAGACCTGACAATACAGATGGTTGTACTTTCTCTCATTGTGCTCTGCGTTCTTGATTAGGAAGACATTGTTCGCATGTTCATTCATAAGACTTTATTCATTGTCCCACATACAAGAAACAATGTTTCACGGAGTACTTGCCTGCCTACTTTTAAGTAGAAAATGGTGCACTATCATTTCGCGTTTTTTAAAATTGTTTTTTTGTTTAGATATTTTTTCCTTACCTAAGGAAAATTTTCATGATAGTGGGTGTATGATCAGGAATTCCTGTGAGAAAAGCTGTAATTCAGGAACGGAAGGTCTGACTATCCAGAAAGTGCAAGAGTGCAAGAAAGACAGAGGCAGGTCTACAAGAAAGTATGCCTTAGTTTAACCAGACCACTGAGCTGATTAACAGCACTCCTAGGGCTGGCCCGAAGGATTAGACTTATTTTACGTGGCTAAGAACCAACTGGTTACCTAGCAACGGGACCTACAGCTTATTGTGGAATCCGAACCACATTATAGCGAGAAATGAATTTTTATCACCAGAAAATAAATTCATTTAATTCTTCATTGGCCGGCCGGAGACTCGAACGCGGGCCCAGGAGAGTGCTAGCAGAGAACTATACCGACCCGTCCAACGAGGAACTATAACTCTTTGCGTGTTGTTTCGAAGTGGTGATGTAGAAGTGCAGAGGTTGTTGAGGAAGTATGGCACAGAATAAAAGTGGTTAGTGTGATAAATTCATTTTTATGAGTGAGGCGTGGAGTGTTAAAATATGCAGATGAGAGAAAGCCTGGTTTGGTGTAAAAGTAGGTCCGAGACAGGTGGCGTGTTATGTCTCCATGACTGGTTAATATCTTCAAGTATGGTACAATACCAGTGCTTAGAGAAAGGAAATCAGAAATAAGTGCAGATTTACAGAACTTACTGGTGACTATAAAGAAAAACATCAAATACTAGTGAAAAGCTTTGGGAGTGTTTGACAATAGGGTAAATCCTCGATTAAAGTAAGCTGAAGGTTATGCGAGTAAATGGAAGCCATGAAGAAGGAGCAGTAAGTGACAGTATGTTGACTCACACAGGCATTTTAAGAGTAAATGTAACTGTTGATGGTAGGCAGAGTGATTTTAGCAATAGTTGAAGCAAGGAAAGTAGCAGGGTGAGTCCTTTGAAGACTGGAAAGATGCTGTAGTGTCCACAGAATGTATAAAAGGATTACTGAGCTAATTATTCTTCATCAAAGTGATGAAGAATAAAAAAAACAAGTGTGAAGCTGTTAATATGAACTGTCTGAATAGTACGTGTGGCATAAGAAGAGTGACGAAGATGAGGAAAGTAAAGATTCATACAAGACGTAATAAAGAGTTTAGCAAGGTAAAAGGACAGACGTTAGTGTTTTGAGATGGTCTAGATATGTGGAGAGAATGGACGGTAACAGAATTGTGAAAAGATGTTTACTTGAGAATTGGTAGGAGGGAGGATTCTAAAATGACCAGAAACTGCAAGAGTTGAATGACGAAGATATTAGAACAAGCTTGATATCTATATCTATATCTATATCTATATATATATATATATATATATATATATATATATATATATATATATATATATATATATATATATATATACATATATATATATATATATATTATATATATACATATATTTATATATATAGATAGATATGTGTGCATGTGTGTGTGTGTTATGTGTGTATATATATATATATATATATATATATATATATATATATATATATATATATATATATATATATATATATATATATATATATATATATATTATATATATCATATGTACAACATACATAAGAAATTCTGGCAGCAACTGCAAGGATCAAAGAAAACTTTTGTTCATTAGGTCCTTTCCACCACGTGTGTCTCCCAAAGTGACAGACTTTTCAAAGTTGAATTCATTGCGACTTTTTCCCGGTAGTTAAAAGGAATGGTTTAGAGGTCAGCGGTTATAACTCTTTGCAGCCTGTCAGAATTAGGTGCCAGGATATTTATTTCATTTTCAAATGCTTTTGCAGAGGTATATTTTTTTCATTACTGCTTTGTCATTTCACGCCCACACACACACACACACACACACACACACACACACACACACACACACACACACACACACACACACACGTATGGCTCTCTTTGCTTATGCCCGTACTTATTAACACACAAAGTGAATGGGAATGCAAAGACACGAACATTTAATTTCCTAGAAAGGACAGGTACAAGTTCCATAATAATCAGGTAATGTATATGGTGTATAACTACGGTGTTACGTAAGTCACAATCCCCAGTGCCTCTTTATAATCTTGTTTGTATCATGTAATGCTATTATCAAAAGAGTTATGGATTGAAAAGTTTAAGCGGTGATCTCATATGGTCCGTGTAATTTTAATGTTATGTCACTCCAAATGCCATATGTTAAATCAAATCTGGATAAATAAACTGTCAATAATTTATTGGAGCACATTTTACAGTGTTTTGGAGAGAAATAGGCAAATGTCATTTACATTTTAGTGGCCATAATGATTTGTCAATAAGTAGATTCTTTCAAGCCTTTTCATTTTTTATTATTTCAAGTTATAACAATCGTCAGCATCAACATAGCCACATGAAATTTTTAACATTAATACATATAACTGAATATCGAAAAGCCAAGGAGAAATAAAATGAACTTGAATACGCAGTGTATAATATATTAAAACATTACGTAAATCCCTCGTCCTCATGTAACTTGATATGCAAATAGTCGATGAATAACCATGAATTTTGAACCTGATTTTCAGAAGATTTTACCTGTTTGCTTACCCACCGCGCGATGGATTTTGCGACTGATTTAACAGCAAGAGGGGAGGAACGTGTCATAGATAAGAATTGTTTCCAAATGCAATGAAATTTAAAGCAATAACTAACAATCAAAACAAGTAGGAAAAGAATTTAGACTGGAATTTTAAAAAGACATTCTTGGGAGAGTAAAGGATACTTTGCAATGCAGAATGATTCCCGGAACAAGATAGCATAGCAATGCGAATGGTTATAAGGGCAAACGAAAATAGGGTGGAATAAAACTGTAAAAATACAAAGACAATCAGCGTGACACATCCCACGGAAATTTAATGTCTTTTTGAACATTTTAAGAAAACAGGGATAATAACAAACAAGGTATTGTCAGACAGATGAATAAACAGATAGTTCGGACTAAAGGAAAAAAAGTGGAAATGAAATTATATGACTACTGTAGAAAGTAAACAACATGTCTTCCTTTTCCAGCAAATTAGATTAAAATTAAAATTGTTACAAGGAACCATATCCTTAAATCCCTGAAGGCAGATGCGGGAAATAGCTCAGTAATTCAGTAGCCATTACATTGCTGAATTTCTGCAATTACCAAAGCCTGGAAAGTGATGTTCTTTCGAGGTGCGCATCCGAAAAGGAACAGCAAAGTGCAATGAGAACATTCTTCTCGAAATAAATAAGTTTTGGTATTTTCATCAAAGATGTATTGATCATCTGTGCTATTCGGTCTCTTTACTCTCATATAATTAGGAAATTTTCAGTTCTCTGTATTAGATTTATAAAAGTATAACGTCTGTCGTTCGGAAAATGTCAGCTGATGGGGGCATTTCGAAGTGATACTTTACTCATATCACCCTTTCATGAAATGAGCGTATGGCCTAATTACAAAACAGTGCTGACTTCAATTAGGAATCAATACATCTGTTTGCCTTGAAAGTCTTGTATTCCATTTTTGTGACTATACGTTTCGTAGATTTTGTGACAAATGATCATCAAGCGATTCCAGCAGACATCGTCTGTAAGTTTTAAGATTAATAAATTTTAAGACGAATCATTTACTCTGGTTTCTCTCATTTCCCGTGTATTCATTACCGTTACAGGGGAGAGTAATTCACGGAATTCTAAATTATCTGTGTACAAAACATTACGAGTTTGCCCGTGTTAAAAGGAGTATTCTATTCAGTGAATAATCAAGAACTTGATTTGCAGTTATCAGATAAATTCTTTGAACGATGAGAGAGAGAAAAAAGTCCATAATGAATCAAGTTCCGGAAAACAGAAAATATAGGACCAATAGCCCAAGAATTTTATTCATACAAGAAGGAACAGTTTCACTTAAATGTGAGTCAGGAATGCCTTGATGTTATTAAATACACTAAGAATTGTTGGAAAAAGTTTTTAGATCCAACTGATTTGGAGGCTTAGAGGAGACTCAGTGGAAGATAAGACATCTTGTGAGGGACGGGGGAACATTTCCAAAAGAGAGTAGGATTCTCGAAGGTAAAGGCAAGAGAAGAATAACAGAAAATCTGGACAATTTGGGGAAGCATGTCCTAGCCAAAAGCTTAAAAGGATTTTGAAATATATGTCACGGAAGCAATAGATTAGTAGGTATTACTGCAATATTTCTGCAAGAGGAGCGGAATGAGTTTAAAAAAATTTAACCATACCATAATTTTTTCTCTTCTTGGATAGAGAAAATAAAGTAGCATCATACACCGTTATTCCCATTTATTAAATTCATAGAGTCTACAAGTCATTTGGAGTTTGGAGTGAGATTTTCTTAAGAGGGTTTGACGACATTCCTGGGAATAATATTTGCTTTCATTCGATCTTGCCGTTATTTCATTTCGAAAAACTATTCTGACGATTATACGCCAAGCCGTAGCCTTCATTTGATAACAGCATATTTTCTTTTCATTGCTGCGACAAAGTTACCATAAATGCAAATAAGATATGTGCGTTACGAAATGATGAGCTTATTCTACTTATTCAGTTTGATACATATGCACGGTATATGCATGTATATGTGTATAATAAGCAAACACACACCCACACTCTCTTTCCTTTATGCAAATCACATTCCATACAGTGACCTTCATCCAAACCGCATCTTTCCGCTCATGGAAACTTTCATGCATTCTGCACGTTTATTAAACGTTTATTGAAGGTAATATAGTACTGACGCTCTTTCCCGATAATGATTAAAATCCCGAGGGACACAAAACACACCCACGTGCGGATGAATGCAGTAAATATAAAGTTATGCAGAACACACACACACACACACACACACACACACACACACACACATATATATATATATATATATATATATATATATATATATATATATATATATATATATATATATATATATATATATATATATATATATATATATATATATATATATATATATATATATATATATTATATATATATATATATTTTATGTATATATATATATATATATATATATATATATATTATATATATATTTTTTTTTATATGTATATATATATATACTTATTTATTCTTGAAGGTGATGCTTCAGCTCTTATCCATTTGTTTCCAAGCTAGGATTTTTAGGCCGAGGTTGCTTGTCCAATAGCATTACCCTTGATGACGTCAAGAAGTTTATGAGCCACAGGCGTCTTGTTACCTACTTGTGTATTGACCAGATCCAAATTGTACGTACAATTTTTTGTATAAATATGTATTTGTATGTTATGAAGTACTAAAGCACCATCAAAGTATTGCATCTGCTGAGATTAAATGAAAATTCCCGAAAACGGTCTACCGTATGAATGCCGTAAGTGAATGAAATCAAGAGAAAATGCTCACATAAATTTTCCCTTTTACGTAGAATAATCCCATGGACACCTGAACTGACATATATCCTTGCTGCCACGTCCCCCGTAGTCCTGGCCCCATAAATCTACTCAATGGGCGCCTTTTACTTTGCTATTGTATGCTATTGTATGCATTTAGTGATGAACTATCTATGTTGGCAGTGATTAACTGGCCTTTTGTTTGATCTGGGCAGAACGTATGGCCTCTATATGTTTTGGAAGAAGAAAAGGAATGGTTTGTATCGCTGCCTTATGGCTCGGGAATTTAACCTTTTCTCTCGGCCATGTTCATTGTGGGAATGAAAGATGAATCTGAAAAAAATTATACGTCTGTATTCTTTTTTTTTTTACCATAATATGTAGTCATTAATTTAATGGATGTGCTGTCAGAATCTCATTTATGTTGCTAGAACCGTTTCATATATTCATGATATCCAAAATCTGCTCTGATTAATCAAACTTTATACTAGTTCAAAAAGTTTGCATATTAAGTATCTGATTAAACAACTTGAAAATTATAATTTACATAAAAAGCTTTATTATTATTATTATTATTATTATTATTATTATTATTATTATTATTATTATTATTATTTATTTATTTATTTATTTTTGTCTATCACTGTCATCCTATTGGACTGGGTGGTTTTTATATTGTGGTGTTCCGAGATGCATCCTGCCTCCTTAGGAGTCCATTACTTTTCTCACTGTGTGCTAATTCTAACAGCACACGGAAATTCCGTAAATAGATCTAATAACGGGCTTCATTAGGTTTTTAGTTTCCTGTAAAAGAAATCTATTGAGATGACTTTGCTTGTCCGTCCCCACTTCTCGGTCTACCCTCACATCTTAAAAAACTATGAGGCCAGAGGGCTGCAAATTGATATGTAGACTATCCACCCTCCAATCACCAGGCACACCAAGTTGCAGCCCTCTAGCCTCAGTAAATTTTATCTGGTACCAACAACACAGGCCACCAGCGGGCTGTGGCTGAAAGTTTCATGGGCAGTGGCTGAGAGTTTCATACAGCATAATACTTCGTACAGAAGTATAATGCTTGAACACACACTCACTGTCGCAAAGACTGTTATCTCCTTCTCGCTAACGTTACTTCTTTGGGAATGTGCATTATTGTTGATTATATATGTATATGTATAATTTATATATATATATATATATATATATATATATATATATATATATATATATATATATATATATATATTTATGTATATATATATATATATATATATATATATATATATATATATTTATGTTTTTCCTGGCAATCTAGTTTGAAATATTTTCTGTGAGACAGGTAGCAACAGTTACAGATAATTTAGCCTTGATTCCGACTTCGTGGGTCCAGGGAAACATAAAACAAGAGGAAAAAAGGTGGAATTCATATGAGTGTAAGGCTCTTACTACTGAAGGAAAATATTATGTAAACACGTGGGTAAACTTACCAGTGTATATTTACATAAACAACATTAGTATGGGAAAGAGGAATGCAAGTAAATTAATGATCCTGAAGGGGATTCCTACGGGATGAATGAAACTGGGGGGATTCCGGACACAGTCCAAGAAGATTCCACGATAGAGGGTCCCTCTGAAATGAGAGATATGCAAATTATGCGCCAGTAATGAAAACTGACAAAAGAATAATGAATTCGAAACTGCACGGAGGGTGCCAAGGGGCTTCGATGAATTAGTAATGGCTTAGCACTGCCGATACTCGAGGAGCACGGACATTTGACAAGAGATTAGGTGATTACTGGCACTCAAATTAAGTAAATGTTACGAGGAAAAGCGTGACTGACTGGACGTCTTTACAGAGCACTTAATGTAAGGCAGATTTGGTTCCAGCACGGAAGGCGGTCCATGGATGACTTGTGATTTCCGAGTGCGAGTGCGATCTTCCACGTGGTAGGATGCAGGGGCTTCAACGTAAAGGGCAAGACGTGGGAACTTCACGAAATGCCCAGCAAATGGAGTGGGTCATCGGTCTGGCCAGCCTCGAAGGGAACACGTGGTTGGCCGGTGGAGTGCACAAGGGAAAAGTACACTTTGAAAGGCCACGTGGTTAGGAGCTAAGGGCATCGTTGGGCCAGGGCATGGCGGTGGTTTGGGGTGTTGACTCTACACCATCCCGTCCAGCACGCGTCTGAGAGCGAGCCCTGGGCTGGTGGTCGCTTTATGATCTCTCCTATGGGCAGGGGGCACGTCCAGCACATAGGGAGGTGAGTCATTTTCAGCTGGTCTGAAAAGAAGCAGCCAAACAGATTCACTTTTGCCTCGAAAAGGAATTACCTACTTAAAGGGAATGGCCTACAATGGGTTTTAATCCTTTGTATTCTGACCGTGCGAAATATCGATCGGCAGACAGTAAATGGAAAAAAAGGAGGAAACAATTTGCTAGCGAGTTCTTGCTAATTATAATATATATATATATATATATATATATATATATATATATATATATATATACATATATACATACAAACAAAACACACAACATATACTGTGTATATATATATATATATAGTATATATATATATATATATATATATATATATATATTTTATACTAATACACATTCTTATGGTCATAGAGGCTTTCAAGTACATGGATAATATTATAAGAAGGGTGAAATTCCTTAGGACAAACAGAAACAGCAAAGAACAGGAGGCAATGGCATATCAAATCTCTCTTCCCCCAAAATATCGATGAATAATTCCAAACCCAGTGCTATTTGGAATTCCATCCAAACTTGTGTGAGCAGCAAAATATCTAACACGTCCAAAGGCATTATTTGCATATTGTATTGGGGAAGGATATACGATATTCAGTCGGCGGTCTTACATGCAGGAACGCAATGTCTAGAGTAAGCCGAGATGAAGATTTTTAAAGTAACGATTTGTCTGTACTTATTTTTCAGGAAATGCCAAGGCCTTTTATGGAGTACTTATTTGTCACATGAAAACTAAGATGGATAGTTAATGATATTAGCATTTCTTGGTTATGTGGATATAGTAAGGAAATTTTCAAAAGATCTTTAGCTGTTTATCTTATAACCTATAAGAGAAGCTTCTTCGTTCTTACACACACACACACACACACATGTTTATTTATATATATATATATATATATATATATATATATATATATATATATATATATATATATATATATATATATATATATATATATATATTCATATATATTTTATATATAAACATATATACATATATATATATATATATATATATATATATATATATATATATATATATATATATATATACATCCAGGTCTTCAATATTTCACTTCTTTGAAAATGAAAGAACTAAGAATTATACCTGTGGTAAAGTCGACAACCATTCCAGAATTACAGACAGCTGCTTTCCTACTTTCTTATATTTAATCTTTTACAATTTCTCTCTCTCTCTCTCTCTCTCTCTCTCTCTCTCTCTCTCTCTCTCTCTCTCTCTCTCTCTCTCTCTCTCTCATGTATGAACATTACGCCATAGAAACAGACCAAAAATTCCTCTTCAAGAAGGTCAGTGCTGACTCAAATTGTTCTTCCAGTGAGCAGTATCTTCAAGAGCCTTTTGCTTACCAAGAAAAATATTGAACGGAAAATATGTGTTTTTTAATAAATTTCTCTGTAGCTCTGAGGACACACGTCAGAATATTACCCCATGTTCTCTGTTGATTAGATACTAGGGTAGAGATAGAGATAGTGAGGTTGGGAAAATCATCTAATATTTGCCAAATACTGAATAGGAAAAAATAATTATAAACGCTAAATTTTCGTTGAAATGATTCTTATTTGGAGATGCATGAACAGCGAAAATATATCTTGGTAATATCAATAAGCGAAGGACATCGCACGTGCATAGAGATAATTGCTCCCTAGAAAGAAATTATCTGTTTCCACTATTGTTTCATCGGTGGCAATGATGAAAGAATCATCATCACCATTGATTGGTTAGCGCTCAAAGAATACTCATTATCAACAAAAAGTTACATAATCTTGATTATCTAAAAGAGACAATTGAATATAAAAACATTAGCTGGCAATATTGCTTGAAAATAAAGGTTAACAATAATCTCCAACATAATGTCTGGAAACCCAGACCACTGGAATAGCAAGATAGCTTTTAATCCACCCAGATAAAAGGGGTATAAATAACATAGATATGCAACTGTATATGCATGAAATCATAGCCGGTACCACTGCAGTGGTACCAGCTATGATTCCTGGTATATGCAGTTACATACATGTTTTCTCTCCTTTTATTCCAAAGTTAAGTGTATCTTAGTTTAACGAGACCACTGAGCTGATTAACAGCTCTCCTAGGGCTGGCCCGAAGGATTAGATGTATTTTACGTAGCTAAGAACCAACTGGTTACCTAGCAACGGGACCTACAGCTGATTGTGGGATCCGAACCACATTATGACGAGAAATGATTTTCTCTCACCAGAAATAAATTCCTCTAATTCTTCATTAGCCGGTAGGAGAGTCGATCCTTTTATTCCAACTTTTGCTAAGTGGATTAAGTGTTGGCCTGCTGTTAGAATGTTCGGCTGTTTACATCTCCAAGGAGGAGATTATTGTCTACACTATAAAAAATCTTCAAAGCAAAACATGAAATGATAACATGTCGCATACTTTCTCCAACTATAGATAATTATATTTTCAAACGTGTTACTCGTACATGATATTAACTTCCGTTGAGAGAGAGAGAGAGAGAGAAAACTTTATCACAGGTCTAATTTGGACAAAAGGGCCTGCAACGAGGTACTAAAATATGAGGTATAGTGCTCCCTCTCCAAGTCCAGCAATTATCTTGGAAACAGACCCAGTAACGATGTACTTCGCAGTTTATTAGGCTTTTCTACACTCCCTGGGAAGCAGTAACATCTGGCGAGACTGCTTCTCCTATTTTATGAACTTGAAGCAGAAATAAAATGTTATTTTTCTCCCGACTCTCTTTGGTTTAGTCTGCCACAGACGATTTAGACAACTTCCTATGTCTCTTTTGAGTTTCCGTCATTTATTGTTCCTGAGTTGGGTGTTCAGTTCGTCTGCATTTTTTTGATCATATTTCTGTCAGGTATTTCTTTCTGAAAATCACCTTTTCAATTATCAATATTATGTCAGTTTAGATCACAGAAAAAAATGCATTTATAATGCATTTATGCTAAGTGCATTAAAATAAATTTCATAACCAGAAGCAGCTCGATGTATTTGATATTTTTGGCGATTCTTTTTTATTTTTTATTTTTTTGTTATTTAGGTTATTGAAGTTAATGGAGCGGTTGACATGATGTATGTCATTCTCCTTTTACTTCTTATTTCTGCTGGGACGTGGAATATAACATTATGAAAATTTTATGCTAAATGCGTTAAAATAAATTTCATAACCAGGAGCAACTCGATGTATTTGATATTTTCGGCGATTCTTTTTTTTTTTTTTGTGTTATTTAGGTTATTGGAGCGGAGCGGTTGACGTGATTCTCCTTTTCTTATTTCTGCTGGGACGTGGAATATAACATAATGAAAACATAAAGCTATAGATAGTACCTAAGATTTCAATAAACAGCTAAGAAAAGGCTGGTTTTAAATGAAGTGAAAACGAGTGTAATTTGCAAGCGAGAAGTGGGTTATTAATGAGAGAGAGAGAGAGAGAGAGAGAGGGTGGGGGGGGGGGGCGGCTGTTAGGTGATTTTGATTGATCTATGGAGGCAATTTGCTTTTTTAAAAATTCAAGATACAAAACTTCTGAGTAACTGTCATGAAAGAGCTTTCAAATGCGTAATAAGGTGCACCATTATGAATGTTGGTAAAACGAGCGTATTTGTCGGCAATCAAGCTCCGAAATGATCATTAATGATTCATATTGATAATGTATTTATCGAATATATGGAAAGAAAATTTCTGTAATATATATCTATATAAGTAATATATATATATATATATATATATATATATATAATATATATATAAATATATGTAAATATATATATATATATATATGCTGTCAGTGCTCGAGTCCGCCAGGTGACTGCCACTTACCAATTATAATTCCCCTTCGGTATTATATCCGAGATAGAGCGAATTGGATATTAAGTGACATTTGCAGCTTAATATTTGTGAATAAAAATGTTGCGGCCATGCAGTAAAAGTTGAAATATTATATATATATATATATATATATATATATATATATATATATATATATATATATATGTATATATATATATATATATATATATATATATATATATATATATATATATATATATATATATATATATATATATATATATATTTTGAACTTTTACTGCATGGCAGCAACATTTATATATATATATATATATATATATATATATATATATATATATATATATATATGTGTGTGTGTGTGTGTGTGTGTGTGTGTGTGTGTATGTGTAATACATACTATAAAATGAACATTTACCATTTATACAAGACTAAGCAAAACCCACAAAGCACGGAAATGTCTCTTATGTAAGCAAATATTTTGTAAGATTTTTCGAAACTGAACAATTACCAGAAATTTTAGATGTTGACATAACTTGAGTAAGGTATGTTGATGTTTGTGCTGTTGTTCCTTGTGCTGTCGATATTGATCGTTTGCTATAGTCTTTACATAATCTCCAGTCTTCTCTTAAATTCAAGGTTGAAATAGAAAATAAAAATGCATTATCCCCTCTTGGATACTCTTGTAATTCGTTCTGAAACTGGGTATCCGAAATTTATAGTTTCTGTAAGATACACATTCTGACTCGTATAAGTATGCTTTTTTCTAGCCACTCAAAATCTACAAAATCTGGAGTTATTTAGATTTATTTTTGATATGTCATAATTTTTATATGTGATAACAAATTTAACGAACATGAAATTATTCATCACAGAGGCGTATTTAACAACCTTGGCCATTATTCGGAGTTTATAGATAAGGGAACATCGAGAACCAATAAAAACGTATAAAAAAAAAAACCCTTTCTTAAGGATGACAATGTCCCAGATATACCAAAAGCAACACATCATTGAATACATACCTTTAAAGTTGTAAAATAGTCAGTGTATGCCAAAATATGTTAACTGTTAAAAAGATGTTATGTAGATTTGGAAAATTCGAGTCAAATGATCCATGTTTTTTAACAAATGACCATGTACAGCGTGCGACAAGGGTTGTATTGGTGAATCGGGAGACTCTGAAAGCAGGAAACTGGAACACAGAGATGCCATTAAAAGGGGAGTTAAAAACAACGCTCTTTTTGAACATATATCACAGGAAAACCATCCTATGGATTTTAGTTTTCTGTAAAAGAAAACTATTACGATGGCTATTTGTCTGTCCGTCTGCACTTTTTCTGCCCACCCTCAGATCTTAAAAAGTACTGAAGCTAGAGAGCTGCAAATTGGTATGCTGATCATCCACCCTCCTGTCATCAAACATACCAAATTGCAGCCCTCTAGCCTCAGTAATTTCTATTTTATTTAAGGTTAAGGTTAGCCATGATCGTGCGTCTGGCATCGCAATAGGTGCCAACAATACAGGCCACCACCGGGCTGTGGCTGAAAATTTCATAGGCCGCGGCTGAGAGTTTTATGGGTCGTGGCTGAGAGTTCCATACAGCATTATGCGCTGTACAGAAAATTCGATTGCGCCGAAGAAATTTTGGCGCATTTTTTACTTGTTTATTATACTAACCGATTGGGACAATGAAAGGCACATATAAATGAAAACTTTTAGAAACTAATTTCAATCCAAACCACGAATTTTAAGATTTATCAATTTTAAATGGTAAAAAGTATAGCTACGTTGTTAAACGAAGTAAACGAACCACCATAAAATGTTTTGTTTTGCATTTGAGCTTTTGATTGCTTTAGTGTTACCCAAGCCTGGTTGTACCTCTTTTTAAAATTCTAATCAGCTGTATTCTGAAGAGGAAGGGTGGTGGTCCCTTCGAAAACTAAACAAATTTCATTCTCGTGCTCTGCGGGTTTTACTTAAGTTATATATATTCATACAGACATACATGCATATATATATATGTATATATACATATGTGTGTGTATGTATGTATGTATGTATATATATGTATGTAAGTATATGTATGTATGTATGTATAGATATATAATGTGTGTATAAATACAACAGCTACTATACAATGAACTAAATTTCTCGACACCTTTGGGCATCGCATTTACCAATTTCTTTTTTGAAACATCGACTCCGAATTCTGTAAGGAAAAGAATCCCTCTATCCAGGCCAGGCATCGAACCTGGTTCAGGAGAAAAAGCGGTTCAACGCCTTACTAATTATATCACAAAGGATAGGCTTAACGTTCAGTTCATAAGTACAATCATAGCCTTTGAATTTGGATATATTTTAATTGAACCGGAATAAACGACCAGGGGAATCTGAAAATCCACCATTCAGACACCAATGTTTAAAGATAAAACGTCCAAAATGCTATGAGCTCAGAACTTCTCGGTCGCCTAATATTGATGTGCTCTGAATGTACTGTACAACGTGCCAACATTTGGCACATGGTAACGACCCTGCCGTTCTCCAAGTTAACAAGTTAGGAGTTCCTTCTTGACAACCATTGCGTGTAGAGCAGCCTCGTACGTTCTCAGGTGAGATAGGCCGTTGCAATAACGCTTCCTCTGAAATACGGGGAATATTCACTGGTGTCTGCCGACTCCCCCTTCTGCCGTCCTACCCATAGATTGTACAGCGCAGAGAAACAGTGCTTTCCATTGTGTACAACTTGTTCCTAAATCGTAAGAACTGTGCACATTATTATTTTCCACTGTTAAAAGATATTTCCCTGGCTAGTTTTACGCTCAACTTATTTTTTAGTTTACTGTAAAAGAAAACTATTGAGATGTATATGTGTCTATCCGTCCGCACTTTTTCTGTCCGCCCTCAGATTTTAAAAACTACTGAGGCTAGAGGGCTGCAAATTGGTACATTGTTCATCCACCCTCCAGTCATCAAACATACCAAATTGCAGTCCCCTAGCCTCAATAGTTTTTATTTTATCTAAGGTGTTAGTTAGCCATGAACTTGCGTCTGGCAACGCTACAGGACAGGCCACAACCGGTCCGTGGCTGAAAGTTTCATGAGCCGCGGTTCATACAGCATTATGCTCTGTACAGAAAATCGATTGCGCCGAAGGAGCTTCAGCAGACTTTTTTACTTGTTTTCATTTGAAAGCAAATTTTTGGGGAGCCCAGCAAAAACGAGAAAGTCGTTTAGGTTAGAAAAGTGTAATTTTAAAATGCAGGCGGACCCATTGATGTCTGACTCTGTGCATGTGTGAAAACATCGGCAAAGAAAAGATGGAAAATATTAGTAAGAAACTTCGGAAAGGTGGACGATTCACACTGAAGCATGATATAACGCTGTAGAGAAAGAAGGACAAACATTCCACGGGCTAAAGAATATACTGAAAATATGGAATCAAACACTGAAATACAGATAAATAACTTAGAACATCTTAGAGCGAGAAGAGAGTGAGGGAATTCTGTTCATTGAAAATGAAACGTGTTTCACTCCCAAAACACAGATGCCCCATTGAGGGACTCGAGCTGTCAATCATTCATCCTTAAACTTTTGCCCATCGAAGCCTCACTAAGCATTCAAATGCCAGGTGGAATCTCCAAAATCAGAGAGAATTCCTTGTATTCCGGCAACAATAATTTGTTGAAATTTAAACGTGCGGTCCAGTATTTTCTTACCCCAAAATAAAAAACTTCAGTATTTTATTATATTACCCAAAATAAAATCGGCTATAACTATATGAAATAATATATATGCTATATATATAGCATATATATATATATATATATATATATATATATATATATATATATACACATATATATGTGAAGTATGTATGTGTGTGTATATATATATATATATATATATATATATATATATATATATATATACATATATATATATATATATATATATTCACATACCTTTGATGTATGGATTTAAATTTCAGGAATGAATTAAAGTAGAAATTATCGCTTTTACTTTAGTACGCATTTATAAAATATATTTGTTCTGTTCTGAAAATGAATGTAAATCTAGCATGACTGCGATGAAAAGACACGGAGAAGACAAAAACGTGCGCGAGGTAAGTGCTCGAATAAAAGCTAAAAAAATTTGAGATTAATTCAGTCTTTCCACAGTTCAATTAAGTTAATTGCAGAATCTGAGTGATCTGTTTTTGCGTTAAATCATTGCTATCTGATTAGCTAGCTCTCTCTCTCTCTCTCTCTCTCTCTCTCTCTCTCTCTCTCTCTCTCTCTCTCTCTCACACACACACATAGCCATTTTTATAAATAACTGAAATATAATTGATATTTGAAACATGGGTCGCCATTAAATATCCAAGCTTGCATTAATACTGATCCTTGCCCAAAATTATAGAACTGAATAGAAGATATTGTAAATATATATATATATATAATATATATATATATATATATATATATATATATATATATATATATATATATATATATATGTATACATATACATATACATATATATATATATATATATATATATATATATATATATATATATATATATATATATATATATATTTATTGAGAAAAAGTTACAAGCTTTCTTGGACAAACATTATCAAGTATCCGTGCGGATACTTGATAATGTGACTGTTTGTCCAAGAAAGCTTTAAATTTTTCCCAATAAACACTCCATTAGATAACATCCAGTTTGAATGAGGTCCATATATATATATATATATATATATATATATATATATATATATATATATATATATATATATATATATATATATATATCAATCATAAGTATTTTCTGTATTTTCAAGGGCGTCTCTTTGAGTAATATCGGTGTTACATGTTTTATAAATTCAGCAAAAATAAAAATTTGCAGTTCGCCTCAGGAGTAAAAGGAAGGAAGTTGGAATGCAAAGCGCGCTTACTTCTTAGCAAAGTCTGTTTACTATGGAGAACTGGGATCTTCGCGGGCAGTCGAACCCAGTCATCGGTAAAAGAGATGAACCGGAAATCTTTCACTCACAGAAGAAAGCAAAGATCCGGAAACAAACATCTAACACTTTTCTCTGAACAGGTTTCATTATAGATTTGCATCATTTTTCGTCACCGTATCCGTTGATCTTGATTAATCTTGTGAGGAGAGTTATGTCGCAAATTGAATGCATTGCAGATGATTGTCATCGTTGTTTTCTTTCGATATTTTTTCCCGTTTAAGGTTACAATGTATGTTTAAAGGTGCTGCAGTCATTTCATTTTCATTATAATAAGAATAATGGCGAAGCAGACAAATAGACAATTTTTTTTTTTTTTAGATTTTACAAGATTATTATTGCTGTCCATTTCGAAAGTTAACGCATCTTTTATTGTTACAGTTGTAATGATCTTGGTCTTTGTATGTCAGTAATAATAATTAATAATAATAATAATAATAATAATAATAATAATAATAATAATAATAATAATAATAATGTTGCCTGGCACTGCAAAAGAAACTGTGTAGAGGATTTAGCCGAACAAGTCA
>NC_089789.1:20073605-20101105 GCF_040412425.1 Macrobrachium rosenbergii
TAATTTATAAAGAAAGACTAAATTTGAATGCAAATATCCTTGTTAAATTTAAACAGCGGACGAACCACAAGCCAGTTATCCAATAAAAAATAAAGGCTGTGCCATAACCTGTATTACAAGACTTTATAAAAGAGCACTTTACGGTCCTCGCTTTAATTATGCATGAACAGGTGGCTGGTCTAGTCATAAATTGAAGCCCATGAATAAAAAGGCCGTGATCCCTTATAGCCGTCCTTTACAGCCCCGTAATAATTGCTTGAACGAGAGGCGCCGTGCATAGGATATTTTCCTTGCTCGGAATTAAAGGGGTTTGAGTCCTTATTCTACTGTTTGTATATCGATATTGTTATGCGACTGATACTTAAGTATTTTGGTGTTAAGTTATTGATTGATACGTATTTTAACTGTTCAGGAAATTCCAAACTGGTAACGAAGATGAATGATTTTTTATTATACACCATTGCTTTTTCATTTTGAAGTTTGTATGTTTACACGAACAGTAAGAACTTCCGTCACGTTGGGTATAAATTTTGTTTTTCGTCATGAAAAAGAGGTTTCATCTCGTTTTAAACAGTACAGCTAAAGGGAGAAAATTGAAGTCTCTTGATGAGGACGAATTTGTTGAAACAACACTCGTTCAAGCTTGTATATTTAAAGGAAAATAAAATACCAACTCGTCCTCCAATGCTGCAATAATGGTTCTGTTTAACAACGATTTGCTGCAACAGTGGAAATTAATTGCCAGCGCTGACAAGGAAATTCATTTGCATGATTCATCTACAGACTGGATGATATCCAAAATGCTGCTTTAATGGCATCGCTTACTCAGAGTCTGCTGCTGTTATTAAATGTGAATGTAATTAATGGACTAAGCAGCGTTCCTTGCAATAGCTAAAGTCTTACGGAAACAAATTTACTCCTTGTATTTTTGCTATGCAAAGAACTGATTCTTATTAATATATACATCCTTTTGCGTTTAAAACGAATCGATACCTTCCGTTATAATTACTCGAAAAAAGATTGGAGAAATTGATATCAGGTCTTCTTATGAGTATCTTTCTAGTTACAGAAAAAATAATCCATTTCGAAAGTTGTTGCAAACGCCCAGAAATAAAGCACTGGCCAAATTCTTATGAATACGTATATCTTCCATGCACAAGGTATCTCATTTGGACAGTATAATTGCCTTAAAAAAAAAAAAGATGCGTTATCGTTTGGAAGAGAGAGAGAGAGAGAGAGAGAGAGAGAGAGAGAGAGAGAGAGAGAGAGAGAGAGAAGTAATATTTCCACATTTACTTAGAAACTCATTCTATGGCGAGACTCACTTTCACTGTATGGCTATTCGAACGATGTAATATGCAAAGCCAGGCTGGAGCGATTGCATTCTTATCACCAGATGTAAAACGAAAACTTCACTATATTTCTTTGAGGCGATAGTTAATGCGAAACCACTTTCAGTGTATACACACACACATACACACACACACACGTTTATATACTTATATATGTATATTATATATATATATATATATATATATATATATATATAATATATACATATATATATATATAGATATATATACGTGTGTGTGTGTATGCGTGTGTGTATATATTGAAAGTGGTTTCACATTAACTATCGCCTCAAAGAAATAGTGTGAAGCTTTTCGTTTTACATCTGGTGATAAGAATGCAACCACACCATCCTTGCTTTGCATATTTATATATTTATATATTCATCACGTTCCCTATTTTCGTGATTCAGTTATAAATATATACTATATATATGTATATTATATATATTATATATATATATATATATATATATGTATATGTATAACTGAATCATTAACGTGTGGAACGTGGTGAATATATATAAATAAAGACAAAATCCACGAAGGAAAGAGAAACAATGGAGTGCTGCATTGTTTCTCTTTCCTTCGTGGATTTTGTCTTTATTTGTATATTATACACATGCACACATACACATTATATGTATATGTATATATATATATATATATATATATATATATATATATATATATATATATATATATATATATATATATAAAGATTATAAGACCTGAATCTGTAACCGAGGCCCTGTTACGCCAAAGTCAAACACATCGCAGCCGTCAAACTGTCCATCCAGCAGAGATCATTATCATCGTTGGAGGATTCCAGTTATACTTGCAACAATTTTCTCTAATCAGGGTAATTGGCCATCAGTCGTTTTGAATACGTTCTTGCATATGCATGACATATCTTCATTTTATTCATCCGTAGCTAGCTGTTGCTCAAGAACACTTACGCGCCACGTTTTGTTAACATTTTTTTTCTTTTCTTTTCTTCCGTTGGAAAAATGGAAGATTCTTTCGGTACATTAACCTCGTCGACGTCATCAGTTTTCGCGCACTGAGAATTTCATTATCGGATTATCGCCTTCATTGCTTTTAATTCGCCTAATGGTGCTTGGCAGTTCTTGCAACACAACCTTGCTCTCAACTTTTATCAGGAAGTCTAGAATGCCTCCGGTGTGTAGATGCATCTTTTATTTATCGGTTATTATTTCCCCGGTAATAAATACTAGGAGGAGAGTCCACTTTTAAAAAGTATATAAATCACATTTCCTTGGATAAATTTAAATCTGTCTATTATGATTACAAATTTTCCCCAGGACTGAATCTGAAGCGATCAAACTTATTGGTATCATTGTATTCTGCTGTTCTCTCTTTTCGAAGAGATAAATGTCACGTGGGTGTCAATATTAGCTTCCTAAGATAGCGAATGACTTACATCCAATCGCACAGGTATGTCCCTAAATAAAATAATAGAATTAATAAGATCGAACATGGAAAAATAATACATGATAGTGTCAGCCGGGCTGCAATTTCCCAGAGATGTAACCGAGTACCGGGACCTTTCCCTGAGAAAAGCTGGACGCCATATCTGAAAAACTAACCATAGAATTTTCTTGAAAATAATCTCATTATGTTTCCCACACCCAAATTTCCTGCAAAGGTATCATTTCTACCCTAATCTGAATTAGGGGCATGGCAAAAAATCGGGGCTGGTGCAATGCTAGCATACACCCCATGCATTTGCAGCCGGGCTTCTCTGGGCCCCAGAAGAGTTTGAAGACCCAGCCCCTACATGGGTGTGAGAAGGGAGGCTGGAGAAGACTGGCGATTCTTGAAAATGAAACTACACAACAGACATTAGCGGCGGAATTTCACGGAGGTCCTTTGCCTTCCAGTGACGCCGGAGGAGATGATGGTTATGTAGATATGTCACGCCATAACTTAAAGTCTTATATATTTTTTAAAAATAATGAATTAATATGAAAATTGCAGTCCTAGTACTGCATGAGCAACTTTGCAGATAACGGTAGGTAAAGGGTTCTCATGAGCTGCGCGTCAAAGATACCTGTGAGAACGCTTTCCAAAGGACATTTTGCTTACTGTTAAAAGTTTTATTTATACATTATGTATAACTATTTTTCGTATTTCATCCTTATTTTTCATCTTACGTATTTTCAAACTATATCTGATTTATTCACTCTCTTGGCTCCTTATTAATTTTCACGTCGTTATAAGGGGAAAATTAATGAGTTTTCTTTTTTTTTCAAGAAGTGAATTACGAATTACGAATTATACTTAGTTGTTTTTTCATTAAACAGAGATCACATGCTCTCTCTTCAATCTTAGACCTATCCAGGTAATTCATTTATAGTTTCATTTTAATTCATGAGACATAAGAAGCTTAGTGTTGATAAAACACATCATGCACACGCCTTTATTTCAGACTGAAGCTAATTATGAAGAATGAACACTGATCTTCCAGTGTGCCTTAATGACTCTGGAACATTGCATTAATGGAAGACGCTACCGTTTGTTCTAAAACAGGTCTTGCCAAGGAACGCTGGCATACTTACACCTAATCATCTAACAACAAACAGACAACCTTGGAGAATTTGTTTCATTAATCTCTCTCTCTCTCTCTCTCTCTCTCTCTCTCTCTCTCTCTCTCTCTCTCTCTCTCTCTCTCTCTCGCTTCATTTTGTCAAAATCCAGGTATTTCTTCTTTGTAGCCTTCATGTTAAAAAATAAATCGAACTCTAATAATCGTAATTCCAGACGTTTTTTAAGGATTTATTGATAAGAATAATTCAGCTTTTTCAATAAAAATAAAATTCATGGTTTGATGGATCTCGCTGGCACCACGACTTTCCTGTCACTGAGCTAGGATGGGGGTCCTGACGGGTCTATTCGTTAAGTCATCAGTGGCCTCTGGCCGTTTCTCCTGATCCAGCGTGAGTGGAGAGGGTACATAGATGGTTCTCATGTATATACTGTATATACTCGTGTATATGTATATATATATATATATATATATATATATATATATATATATATATATATATATATATATTTATTTATATTTATATACATACATATGTATAAATTTACATACAAAGGAAAATGGGGCAAAGGTCATCGGTCACTGTCGCACAATGTTCTAGGGACCAGTACACACACACACACATATATATATATATATATATATATATATATATATATATATATATATATATATATATATATATATATGTATATACATATGTATACATATGTTTGTATATTCGGTCCCTGGAACACTGTGCGACAGTGCGATGACCGTTCCTCTGCCGTTCATGAGCAACCTTCCAACAAGACAGAATAATTAGCTCTCACTTCCGTGCAGGTAGTTTTTAAAAGAAAGGAAACCTCTTCACGTGATGAGTTTTGTATCCATACCTTGAACTAAAAGGTATGAAAAATTGATATGATTTTCGTACGTAAAAGTGGAGAAATGTCAGTGACAATAAAGCTTCTTGGGGAAATTAGACTTTATTTTCTGAGGGATCTCTAATTCAGGGCACATACAGGTTACCCTTTCTTGTGTAACAGAGAGAGACAGAGAGAGAGAGAGAGAGAGAGAGAGAGAGAAGTGTCGAATTGGTTCAGGCTTTATTAGTGATGGGGGAGAAGAAATATAGTAAATACAAATCGAAGTAAAGAGGAAAGTGGTGATTACAAAAGTGATTTATGAAGAGAAGGGAAAGGGTATAATCTTGAAAAAGCTGCTGGAAACGAAATGAAAACAGGGACAGGGAAATGTGCGAAGATAAAAGGATGAAATGATTCATATCACCAATTGATGCACACTGTCGATTTACTCATTCATTATTGCTACTACTGCTACTACTCCTATTATCACTACTACTACTAATACTATTACTACTACTACACGTATGCCTTCACATTTTACTCATGCCTATCCAGCTATTTAGAGATCTATTTTATTTCGCCGTTGAATCACATGATAGCCTAAAAAGACTCAGTCATACTCATTTAAGCTCTTTTATAACTTTTTTAGTTTCATTGTAATATTTAAACAACAATGAGCGCTCGTTAGCATCCTACTTTTGTGCAATAGAGAGAGAGAGAGAGAGAGAGAGAGAGAGAGAGAGAGAGAGAGAGAGTAGAAAAACAACAGTTAACATGGTATTTCAGATTCATGAATATAATAATAATAATAATAATAATAATAATAATAATAATAATAATAATAATAATAATAATAATGATTCCCTTGTACTTTTCAATAGCATATACATTGTCATCTATCAGTGAAATCGTGCAATTACTGAGCAGTTCGACACTGCCCAGAAAAACATTCAAGAAACCTATCACGGTGCCTCTTAGCCGCCTCATTCACCGACACAAAAGCCTTAGTAGTAGTTCAGCGACTCCCTGATATAATATTCAAATATTAATCATTTCCTTGCAAGCAATGCTTCACAGTCCCCTCTTTCTAATACTTTTTCAACGACGTCATTGTGGCATTTTGTCATCCGCGCTCCTCAGCTCTTCTTGCAAATGAATTAAAGAAAATAACTCTGGAAGTATGAAAGACAAAGTAAAATACAAAAAAAAAAAAACTGTCGTAGGGGTATTCAAGATAACGATTTACGAAATCAAAGAAATGCCTTTCCAAATAGAAATTGCAGAATATTGCGTGTACCACCTTTGTGGCTGTATTTTTCTTATATATATATTTAATTTGTACTTAGAAGAGTATTTAGTAGATAATTTTAATCTTATGTCGTTTCAGCACTGCAAAATTCCCCAGCACCGGGACCTTTCCCTGAAAAAAAGCGGGACGCCATATATTAGAAACTGACCATAGAATTTTCTTGACAATAACCACATTATGTTTTCCACACCCAAATTACTTACGAGGTACTAATCTAATCTAACTTAACCTAAGGGGCTCTTGCGTTGTTTAGGGCGGAAGAGTCGGTGGGGTCGCATGTTAAAAGAAGTGAAGGGAAGAGGTAAAGTCTGCGGGGAGAAGAATTTTGATCGACTGTCCCTCTCGATAGGGCGAAGGAACTATGTTGGTACAAAGAAGACCTTTCCTAAGGAAGACGCTGGATGTTTACTTTCCAATTCTTGGTGACATGGCCAAGCATCTGGGAATTCATTGATTCTCCTAGTAAATGTCACTCTTGAAAAGAAAAGCTCCTAGTAAGAACCCTTCAAAGTATACATGCTATTATATTTCGCAGAAATATTCTAAATTATTCACATCCAAAACGAAAAATAAGAAAAGAATCCTCCCATTATTTTTAGAAAGCTTTGTGTTTAAAATGGATTGGGGGGGGGGAATATTTTATAATTCGTAAATTGATCTGTACTTTCAGTCTGTACTTGATGCTATCAAGTGCAGACTGAAAGTCAAGACATTCCTTGATTGCATCAAGGAATGTCTTGATTGACTGATTTAGGAAGTGTGGGCTGTCAGGCCAAACACTGGGGCACTTTTGGCTATTAAGCACTTTAGACAGTGAAAAGACATAGTTACTGGACAGCAAGAAGAGGAGATCCAGGCACAAGGATCTAAAGGTTGAACAGGGAGAAAACTCCTCAGACCTCTAAGAAATGATAGTTAAAATGGTTGGGCACCACGATTGTAGAAAGGAAATCGGAATGGGAGTAAAGTAAAAGTTAAAAAGTGGATGCAGCTAGGGGACGAAGGGACGCTGCTAACACCCTTTAGTTATGCCCCTTAGGAATGCTTTCAGTATTTTCAAGAACATTATCTTTGCCGTCTCGAAAATACGGAGAATATTCTTAATAACAATATACCTTGTTGTTTGTAAAGTTACCTTGCCTTCTAACGAGAATGGAAAATAATAATTTTATAATTCCATGCAGATTAAATAGTTATAGTTTTATTTATGTATATACAGTTCTATTTATGTATATACAGTATATATAATTTTTCATTCCGAAAAGAAATAAAGGTGGTGGTAGAATATAACTTTCTTTGTATCATTTCAGTTCATTTTCTGAAAAGAAAACTATTGTGCCGGCTTTTTCTGTCCGCACTTTTTTCTCTCCGTCCTCAGATCTTAAAAACTACTGAGGCTAGAAGGCTGCAAATTGGTATGTTGATCATCTACCCTCCAATCATCAAACATACCAAATTGCAGCCCTCTAGCCTTGTTGGTTTTTTTTTATTTTATATAAGGTTAAAGTTAGTCATAATCGTGTGTCTGGCAACGATATAGGCTGTGGTTAAAGTTTCATGGGCCGCGGCTCACACAGCATTATACCGAGACCACCGAAAGATAGATCTATTTTTGGTGGCCTTGATTATACGCTGTACATAAAACTGGACTGCGCCGCAGAAACTTCGGCGCATTTTTTACTTGTAGTTTGTAATTGATATTAATGTTGCATGTCAAACTGAAATTATAAAGGATTTCAGCAAATTTACATCACAATGAATCTGCAATTCAGAGAGACCTTCTCCTTCAAATTTCTCTATCTTCTTTTGCTTTCCAGATTTATTCATTAGCGCTTAATGAGGACCTTATTTATCATCGATCTTGTCACATTCATTAAATATCGCGAAGTCTTTTATTAACGGTGCCAGGGTAATTATGCAAGTCCTTTTTTTTCAAGAACTGAAATAAAGGACAAAGAGAATGCACTAATTAATAGCAGTGAAGTGAAGGTAATTGCACGGTGATTATCGGCTCTTCCGCTCGAGTCACTGCAATTTACTTCAGCACCAGAATCATTTCTTATTTACCTTCCTCCATTAGGGACATTCATATAAGTCTTCAACAGCTGTAATTCGAAGTGACAGCACATTTCAAAATAAAGATTACAAACACTAGTAACGCGTTGCATTGTATGTGTGTTCAAATATCGCTACCGTTGATACTGATTTTTACAACTGGTAGCCGCTGATTGTGTGAGACGCAGTCAGTGGTTGTCTTTAGCTTTCCGACGTTTTAATGTGAGATGTTCCTGACTACGTACGTTCATGTCGTTTACATAGTAAAAAACACATTCGAACCTGCATCTACTGTGTTGGCATGTATTCGTTGACGTCCAGTTGAAACTGAATCAAGACTGAAACTTAAATGATGTAAAGAATACAGCGTTTGACAACACGCCAACTCTCTCTCTCTCTCTCTCTCTCTCTCTCTCTCTCTCTCTCTCTCTCTCTCTCTCTCTCTCTCTCTCTCTCTACTGAACTTATCTAAATGAGAGAGGGAGAGCGAAATGGGTGGGGGGTTTAGACGCTATGTTGATTATATCGTTTTATGCTCCAGTGTCAAGAATTATGATTCAGATGTATCATGTGAACTGTGGGGTATCATGCAGCCTTATGTTGATAAAAAAAAGGCAAAACTGGCCAGTTATCAATTGCAAATTTAGAATGTGATAGTGACATGCCATATATTGTACTTTTTGGCTGCAACGAAACTGGTAGAGTCATACGTATATCAAAACAAAATAGAGCAGAGTGATTATAGTAAGCTTACATTTATAATAAAAACGACTTAATTAGCTTTGCGTAATTGATCTCTGTGTTATCAATAGAACTTTACCATATGATTTCAGTATTTATTCTTTTATCATATAATAAAGAATAGGGATTTTAGAGTATGAATAAGGTCGTAATATTTATTTCTGATTCCATAATTTCAAACAACTCAGAGATCCATCTTGCTCATGAAAGGGAATACTGAGGATTAAGTTCCTTCAAAGAGTCGATAAGAAAGGATAAACTATTTCCATTTAAATAAATAATTATATTCAAGTAATTTTAGGACACAACCTTTACAGAACCAAATCTTGTTTTCACATTTTGTTTCATGAAACAGTTTATTAGAAATACATGGAAGAGGTATTTATTTTACCTTCAGAATTTTGTAACTTATGGTTCATATCCATAATATGTAAATTACAATCAAGCCTGAAATGAGATCTCTTATTCTGGCGTCTTCAGTCTGTCTCTCCATCATATTATCACAAACTTAAACTGGGAAAGACAGGCCGATTATGGAAATGTTTACATTGTTTTCAAAATATTGTAAGATTTTTTTCTGGAGTAACTGAAATACTGATCAAAGAGCGTAGAGGGAGCAGACATTATCCACTCTTGCAAACAAGAGAGGCGTCACCGATTTTTATTTAGTTCTAATCAGAGATGTAGATAAATCTAAATGTTATTAATGAGACCAACCACTGAGCTTAATAGAATAGGTAAACGTAAAATAATCTTTCTGAATTCATGGTAACGGGAGGTTAATTGAGCCTGAAGTTTGTAAGTGACTCAGCACAAATAAATAAAAATAAAAGTTTCAGGAGAAATGCGCCAAAGTTTCTTCGGCGCAATCGAGTTTTCTGTACATCGCATATACCAGTCAAGTGCGGGGATTTGTACTTCGCGTCGGCGTCAACCCACCCTTTCGGTGATATTCCTGAGGTAGCGCGAATTGGATATTAAATGACATTTGTTTTTATATCTAATGTTTTTTATATCTATATATATATATATATATATATATATATATATATATATATATATATATATATATATATATATATATATATACATATGTATATATATATATATATATATATATATATATATATATATATATATATATATATATATATATATATATATATATATATATATATATATATATATATATATATATATATATATATATATATATATATATATATATATATACACACAACGTAACAATTTTTTACAAAAGTTTTGTTTATTTTATTTTTGTTACTGTTTATTAATCATTTTTCTCTGCTGATCCCAAAAATGTAATTATTTTTTCTCTGTCATCGACCGTTATAGAAATATATCGTCTTTCAATGTTATATATATTCGGAACTGTTATATGTTCTGCTACCAAGTGAATATCTGATTTTCTCTTTGAGATAAATCAATTACTAAGTTCTGCTATCTTCAGGCTGGCTACTAGAGGGTGTACAAATTCTCCAGATTCATTTTGCTATTTGTGTGGTTATTATATTGGAAAAAAACAGGTATTACATAAGATCGTGAAAGGTGCCAAATTGTGGATAGCGTACAGACTCTATTTCGGAATGCCCATGGGTGACCAGGACAAACCATGGACCCCTCATGTGATATGTGGAAGCTGCCTATCTACTCTAGAAGGATGGTTAAGGGGTACAGGAAGGACCATGCCTTTTTCCATTCCCAGAGTATGGAGAGAGTCGAAGAACCATCACGATGATTGTTACTTCTGTATGATTGATGTGACAAAGTACAGAAAAGTGAAAGGAAGACAAGCTCTTCAGTATCCAGACATCCCATCATCTAGAGCCCCTGTCCCACATGATGGCAGCTTACCAGTGCCACAACCACCACAAAATGTAAGTATACTTATCATACTCTCCAAAAGTCTTACTTTTAATTAACCTGAACATTAAGTATTTACTAGCTATGCATTCATTTTCCTTAAGATGTATGGAATACTAACGTTATTCAAGTCTTTGTTTAAGTTGCTATATGTAGTTATTTCTTTCCTTTCAGATGGAAGGTGCAATGGCTATTTCATCTGAAGAGTCAGCAAGTAGCAGCAGCCAAGAAATGGAGGAAGCTTTCGTACCAAGAACGACTTCAGAGCCTCAGTATCAAGGACGATGGGATACTGCTATGATGGGAGATCACATATGGTCTCTAGTCAGAAAAGATGAAAGTATGCACTCTAGAAAATCTCGATCGTCAGAGCACTTCTGATCTTAAGAAAAGAGTTATCAAAGCATTTAAAGTGCAGAATTGTATTGTTTCTTTTTGTTCTAACTAATATTGTACTTCCTAAATACCTTTCATGACATGAAAAAGTACGTATTTTAGTGTAATTATCCTTAGAATATTAGAATAGGTTGAACCAACATACTGCTGTAGAGAAAAGTTGGGTATAGAACGAGAAAATATGAAATTAAGAATAAATTAAAAACTATCGATATTACACCAAAATGAATGTGATTTTTTAATTCAGTGGCATAAAATACATATATAAACACCAAAAAATACAAATAAACAAAACATGTTTACATTATGTTATATATGTACATATATATATATATATATATATATATATATATATATATATATATATATATATATATATATATATATATATATATATATATGTGTGTACATATATATATACATATATATATATATATATACATATATATATATATATATATATATATATATATATATATATATATATATATATATATATTGTGTGTGTGTGTACACATATTAAAGAAATAGAATTAAACTTGTATTTTGATCCTCAGTTCTGTTAACATTCATTTTTAAAATGTTTTCAAGATACATGTTGGGTTTTATAAACTTCGAAACTCTTACTTAAAATTAGGTACTTTCGTAATATGTTTGAGCTCCCTCGAAGTTTATCATTTATAAATGATTTTGCATTCTACTTTTCCACTGCAGTGGCAGGAAATTGCCCTTATTTTTATTCATGTTCTGAATTAGGGAACGTAAGAGAGGAAGGGGAACATTCACAATAATAGGCGAATAATTTATTTCACCTTTTTTTTCGCTTTGTTTAAAATGAAGAGCAATCTGAAAACTGACAGCAAGTCATATGAATAGTGAACCAGTATTCATTTTGTGCTTGTCTTATGTACTGAAAGAATGAATGATAACAAAAAGATTGCAAGTTCAAATATAGTATTCTTGGGTCTTTTCCTTTAATCAGTGTTACAGTCTCTGGGGTTAACAATGCTAGTTGAAATGTTAGCTTAGCGGGGGAAATGAAATTCTCTCTCTCTCTCTCTCTCTCTCTCTCTCTCTCTCTCTCTCTCTCTCTCTCTCTCTCTCTCTGCAAAATCCACAAAATTAAACTGTGATTAAAATGGCAAACAGAAATCAGCGTATTGTTTTGTGAATTATTGTTTTTACGAGCTTCACGGCGCGCGCAGCACTGCGCACACGTCGGCCCGCCGTCGCTGTAGTTTGCACGGTCGATACGAAAGTTTACGAACCTACGTTCATGACACTCCACGTTTCACACCGGGGCGTACAAACAAGATCCACTTGGCTTTTATTATTATTAATAATAATATAGAAATAACTTTCATATTATAAGCGTCGGCTATATTAACCACTGGAATCGTGCATGTCTATTTGCATATGCATAAGGATTAATTAATATAGGACAATTAAAGTAGGAAACATTAAGCTTTTCTTACCTGTTAATTACATGACTAAGAGTTTTATTTAATTTACACCATCAGATGTTCTGAATTATAAATAGTATAAATTTGATAACTGAAGGCTTTTCATCTGCAAATTCATCCGATCGCCTGATCGTTACATGTTATAATTGTTGAATGGAATGCAGTAATGACAGCATTCAAGCGAAGAGTTAATTAGATTTATACGAATTTAAAATCACGCCGGTATCTTGTTATTTATGGTAATTGGGCGGACTGATATCCAACTTGCACCTGGTATTTATAGTAAATTCGCTGTGACTTTGATTCATCATACACAGTTGTCAATTACCAAAAGCGAGTTAGTGAATAAATTAACAATTATCTCTCTCTCTCTCTCTCTCTCTCTCTCTCTCTCTCTCTCTCTCTCTCTCTCTCTCTCTCTCTCTCTACTAACTTTTAGAAGTCTTAACTTTTTCAGAGAAATAAAAAGAGTGGAGCTCGGTACAGGTTAAATCCCCATCCTCCTGTAATGTATGCCGTTTCATAGTTCAAAACTATAAGAGAGAGAGAGAGAGAGAGAGAGAGAGAGAGAGAGAGAGAGAGAGAGAGAGAGAGAGAGAGAGAGAGAGTCTTCTAAGCTAAGTCCCTGATGTTGGTGCCTGTGACAAATGTTTGGCATAATACCCTAACTTTTTAAGTCTCATTAAAACATAAAGAAGTCAGCAATTTTTCTAAAGAAATATGTCGATTATTAAAAAGAAACCTATTTCACTTCTGTATGACTAAGCAGCCGTTGTAAATCATTATTCTTAAGTGAAAATATATTTTCTTGGTAACAGTGAATATATGCTGGGGAAGTTACTGTAAACTTCCATCAGTTAGTTCCAAACATTTGGAGGATACGTTCATTTTATTTTGTTTATTTTTTTTTTTCGGAGCGCCGAAAGAAGCAACATGAAACAATACACTATAAAAAGTTTTATTTAAAAGGGCATTACATAATCCAGTTGGTTTTGCTCTGTCGATAGAGAAATGATTCGTAATGCTGTACATTTGAAAAACGTGCAGTTAAAGAGAAGGATTCGCGATAATCTTGAAGTGAAGTTAAAATAAATTAACTTTACCATAAATGTTTATTTTATATGAAAAAGATAAACCTATGTAAAAGCGATCTGTATGAAACTAAAGACGTCCGAGATCCATTTTAGTTTTCTGTAAAAGAAAACTATTGAGATGGCCTTTTCTGTCCGTCCGCACTTTTTTTGTCCGCCCTAAGATCTTAATAACTACTGAGGCTGGAGAGCTGCAAATTGGCATGTTGATCATCCACCCTCCAATCATCGAACATACCAAATTGCAGCCCTCTAGCCTCAGTAGTTTTTATTTGATTTAAGGTTAAAGTTAGCCATAATCGTGCATCTGGCAACGATATAGGACATGCCACCAACGTCCCGTCGTTAAAGAATCATGGGCGCGACTCATACAGCATTATACCGAGACCACCGAAAGATAGATTATCGGTGGCCTTGATTATATGCTGTACAGAAAACCTCGGCGCATCTTTTACTTAGAAAAGTAACAGAAAGCCCAAAGGATTTAGGAGGTGATGAGGTGTTCGTGGGTCTGATTTAAAACAGATGATTTCCCTGCTGAGTGACGTTCCTAGGATTTGCAAGTGATATGATCGCGAAACGATCGTTTACTTAAAAAGGCACACCTTTTCCATTTGCTTTGATTTTTACCTAGGTTAACTGTAAGGGAAATATCGATGAGAGTTATTGGTTGAGACTAATCAACCAAATTGTTGTGGAAAACATGAATTCATATATCAGTATAATTCATAGTGGCGGCCTCTGTAAGAGCATTAACTAAAATTTTATTTTGTTTAGTATTTCATAATTAAAGCATCAAACTATTGTATGTTTCAAAAACTGATTTTTAAGCAAATACAGGACTTTAACGCACACAGTAATATAAGGGTTCTTCCTCTTTCTCTGTAATTGACCTTGATGAATTAAACACCGGTGAAAGGAGGTCTATCTTCTTTAAGGACGTTGAGCGTGATCCACGATAAACCCAAACTCGTGGAACCTAAGAAAATTCACTCGCAGCATCGTTGACCCCGTAGGGGGCTAGTGCCGTCAGTGCAACTCATGGGGTGCACTGTAGGCATTACTAAAGGCTCTTTGCAACGTACCTTCGGCCCCCTAGCTGCATCCCCTTTCATTCCTTTTATTGTACCTCCATTCGTATTATCTTTCTTCCCTTCTTGCTGTCCACCTTCTCCTAACAATTGAATCAAAGTGCAACTGCGAGGTTTTCCTCCTGTTACACCTTTCAAACCTTTTTACTGTCAGTTTCCGTTTCAGCGCTGAATGACCTCAAAGGTCCCAGTGCTTGGCTTTTGGCCTAAACTCAATATTCCATTCGTATTCCATTCCACATCATCGTTGATTATTTCTTAGTAAGAAAAGGTTCTTGATTTTTAAAACGAATTTAATTGTTAAAACGAACATACGAGAGAGAGAGAGAGAGAGAGAGAGAGAGAGAGAGAGAGAGAGAGAGAGAGAGTGCATTTACTTTTAGTGAGGATACCATGTCGAATGAACTGATTTAAATACTGGAGTTCTTGGAAGAGTCAGTGTATATAAACTAGTATGAAAATTTAACGTGAACTGGGTGTTTATGATTGGTCGTGTGGGAAGTTTTAAAAAGGGAACATTTTCCTAAACATGGGTTGCAGGGGCTTGTGCTGGCATAGGTTATGCACATGTTTAACTGCAAATAGGGTTAATGCAAAGATTTAAACGTGGATGACTAAATTATACGTTATTACATTTGATTGCCTTTGGCCAGTGGTTAGCTTTAAGGGCAGTGGCCAGTTCTATGAGAGCTGAAAGTCACCTCAGTGGTCTGGTTAGACTACTTTAATAATAATAATAATAATAATAATAATAATAATAATAATAATAATAATAATAATAATAATTCATGGGCAGCATCATAGCTGAGGATTATGCTCTCATATGCAAAGAAAATGACTGAATGTTACTTCCAGTACTTAAGGTGACAAAACAAGGAAGTACTTTACATATTAAATTTAACAGCAACGAGGACGTTCTAATTCATTCTAACATGCAGTATGCATATTGCCTTAGCATCAAGTTGCTGATATTTGGGCATCAGTCTTGTGATAACAATAAAGCAGTTGAATGTAGGGCTTTGTCTTATGAAAACTATTGTACATTTTGATGTAAACTGAGAACAATAAAGCAGTTGAATACAAGGGTTTGTCTTTTGAAAACTATTGTACATTTTGATGTAAACTGAGCGTAGGCCTATGTGACAACATTTAAATAGTATATTCTGATATCCGAAGAAGTGCAGTTTTATAGTGCAAAGAGAAATAAGCATTTACCCTTCGCAGAGGATAATGTTTAGGCAAGAATACTCATGGGAGCTCTTGGCAGCAGACATCGTTAGTGCTTGTGTGGTTTACTGCGATAATTATCATGCAGGAAGACTTTCCGAATTGCCAGTTATTTTTAGATCGACTATTTGAATGCTAATGGGGTGTTTTGCCCAATACTTAAATGTTCGCGGAAATTTACTTTTTGTAATTATCACAAAAATATTGCGTCATACATTTGACTTTAAATCTTGTTTTACCTTAAATCTTTGATAACAAAAAACTCTTCAGTGTTTTAATTCAAATGCGAACAATTCGTAAAAACAAACACACAACAGAACGTGCTTGCAGAAGCAGAGGGAGATAAATCTCATAACAACAAACTTTAATGGATGTGTTTGCAGAGCTTTTAGTGAGAGTGGATGCAGTTGGGACATAATCAATTGCTCTGATTACGACCGGATTTCGACCCTTTTATGGTTTTACATTTTCATTCTAAATGAAATAAAGATAGTGGTCTTGATAATTAAAGGTTTTTAGCTATACCCAATACGTTGGACTGCTAAATTATTTCATTTTTAGCAAGAATAAAAAAAAATGGTGCAAAGAGAAGTGCTCCTAGTTATTAGCTTTATTTAAAAAGAAAAGCAGGAGGGCTTAATTTTATTTTTTTAGGTGTTGTGTATATATATATATGTGTGTGTGTGTGTGTGTGTGTGTGTGTGTGTGTGCGTGTGTGTGTGTATTCATGTATGTATTATGGATCTGTTATGGTTTACTAAAATGAAATTCACTCATCGGCACAGACCTGTGGCTATGTGAAGTGTCTTTTGGTATGTAAAGTAACTCATTTACAAAAGATGCTAAATTTCTATAGAACACGGAGTGGAAAATTTTCAAAAACATGTTATTGGAAGTTACATTACCAGAAGAGCCCACAAAATGAAGGTTTATGTGTTGTACCAATAAAAATTAGCACTAATCTTATGCTGCACATTTTTTATATCGTGTTTTGCGTCTTTTCCTAAATTTGCATATGTAACAAGTCACCATGAAAAGAGCAAATTGTGAGCTGCAAAATTTTGTAGAAATAATCTCATTTATAGATATGTGTTTTCAGAGAGAGAGAGAGAGAGAGAGAGAGAGAGAGAGAGAGAGAGAGAGAGAGAGAGAGAGAGGTTAAAAAAAAACTTTTGGCATTTCAAAATTTTGAACGCAGTGTTGACGCGCTGATTTTGGAATATTTCGATGACATGATGAAAAGTGCCAGAGACACTGGATTCCTCCATAAACCTTTTATAGAGTCAAAGCAAAATAATGAGGTTTAAGAATGCTAATAGACCAGTATATAAAAAAAGAGAAAGTAACTTAGAAGAGGATTTCCAATATGTCTAACTCATTCTTACTCGTATCATCCTAAAGCGTTCATTGTCTTCTAAAAGACATTTCTTACAAAAAGAAAACAAATCCAAGTCTATTGTTTTAACATTTAAATAAGCGTTGTCCTTCACGATGTCTTTATAGTACTTTTGCCATTCATTGCCTCAGCTGATGCTAATAAATAAATTTTAAAAATTTAATATAGAAATTGATTATTTTAGTGAAATGAATATATAATTTTCAGTTAAACTTCTTTTTCACTTTCTGAAACAGACCCTTTCCAAATGTTCTTTTCACTGAGAAAATATGGAAAGGTGTAGGAAGAACAAACCTGGAAGGAAGTGAAGAGTGAAATTATTGTTTTTGCATCATCTAAATCTCGTAAGTATTCAATAAATCATTACATTCCGTAAAACATTTTACCGAGAGAGAGAGAGAGAGAGAGAGAGAGAGAAGTTTAATAGTAAGGAAGAATTAGAGGCAGACAAATATTAGAAAGAAAGATAAATCAATATTGTCACTGAGAGAGAGAGAGAGAGAGAGAGAGAGAGAGAGAGAGAGAGAGAGAGAGAGAGAGGAAAAAGTTTAATAGTAAGGAAGAATTACAAGCAGGCAAATATTAGAAAGAAAGATAAATCAATCAATAATATCACTGCTCGCCTCTTGAATGCGATGCAAGTTTGTACAAAACTTACAGCTAAAATCCGTTATTTGCATTCCACTGGAAAGTGCTTAGACCCGAGATCGAACTTTACCTGAAAGCCTGAGGCAATTAAAACTCCATCAGAGAGAAATTCAGAAGCAGATAGGATGAAAACAAACGCCACGAATCGGGAGACTTTCATTTGCATCTAGAGAATCTCTCTGTTGCCATTTTCGGTCTCTCGTTTAACGAAAAATTATAGGCTCCTTAAATTCATGTAAAGAATGTGACCAACATATTTCAATATCCACATAGATACACACGTACGAACACGCACAGTAGAGTATTTTTGAACAAGTTAATTTCATGTTCATTGCTTCAAATATTTACTAAACGAATAGTAATTAATGCGTATATTCATCGTAATGTGGATTTGTTTTGATGTAGCAAATTCAAAAACTTAAATATCAATATATATATATATATATATATATATATATATATATATATATATATATATATATATATATATATATATATATATATATATATATATATATATATATTCTATAACTCGTTGGATTGCAAGTCACAATTTGATATTCATTAATATTGGTATCAAATTGTGATGCAGTCGTTCGTTGTTGTCATCATTATCGTGTGTCCTGACGTTGTGATGACGAAGATTGGTTCAAGTTGCAGTTTGAAATAATTTCACCTCCACTAACCTCACCATCATCATCATCATCATCAAAATTCTTCGAGTTATTTTATAGCCACAGTAATCCTTATCCTGTGTTCTGGATTGCGGTTGCAGTTTGTAATGCTTCAGACACCGCCATCATCATTTTCATTATTATCATTATCATCAGCAGCATCATGACAATGTCCTTTCGTACAAAAGTGTCGTTCTCATCATTAACATGTGGTCCTTTTTGCAGTCCAGTAAAATACCTCCGTCTTCTTAATCATTATCAGTATCATCATCATATTCATATTTATTTGTATGGTTATTGCCCCGGAAAACTCTGAATGACAAGCAATAAACTCTCTCTCTCTCTCTCTCTCTCTCTCTCTCTTGTTGAGATAGGCCTAGTTGCTTTAGTTACATTGCCCAACATTTTTGGCATTTTATATTTCACCCGTTCTCACCCCCCATTCCTATCGGGGCTGAACTTGGACTCAAAGGGCATCGGGATTGTCACTATTCATCTCATCGACCTGGAAAACCATGAATTAGACACTAATATCTGTCGTTTTTGGTTATTTTTACATGTCACCCCCTTTCCACCCCAACCCCTTTGCCAGTGATGTCTTACCCCCCCCACAATATTTTTTCCAGATAGTTAAAGTTAAGTATACCCCCTCCCCAGACCACTGAGCTTTTAAGTCCCAGATAAATAAGTCATGATAACCTGTAGTTTATTTAGTTACTAAGTCTACGGGTAGAACCAGCCCCGTTTCACGGAAGCCCTTCCCACCCCCGTCCCCTTTGGTGCCCTTTGGTGCTGGTGATGTCTCACCCCAACGTATTCTTTTCCAGATAGTAAGTCATATGTATACCAAGTTTGGTTGAAAGTGCTCTGTACGTTTCAGGGTTATGCTGAACATACAAACATCCACTTTTATATAGATACACATACATACATACATACATATGTGTCTGTGCCAGGTTTTATCCGAAGGCTTTAATGGCGTTAACTTCAAAGCAGGAGGCGGTAATTCCCATACCGGAGTAATTCGCTTCGAGTAAATTAAATGAAGAGTTTTCCTCCGACCTTCCTCAGTCCCAGAGCTTTCTCGCATGGTAATTTCCTCCCACTCGAAACCATTTTCCATTCCGTCAGAAAAGACACAGTCTCCCTCCTACCGTAAAAGGTCGACCTAGTTCTTCCTGAAGCCATATAACTGAGTCAGTATCTTCCATTCTAGAATTATTCATTATCTTATTAAAATGAGAGCTTCAGAAACCTATTTCTTTTTAAAAAATATGTTTTTGATATCGTCTTGTCCTTTGTTAGTAAATATTAATACCCGTGGGAAATTTTGTCTGCTTTTACTTATGTTAATTTTCTTTCGTGGCGTTTCACCTTCGCCTTTTCTTTTTTATTTAAAATTATCTGCGTTACATAACGAAGTTCATTTGTGGTCTCGTTATTTCGTTTTAGTTTTCTGTAAAAGAAAACTGTTGAGATGGCTATTTGTCTGTCCGTCCGCACTTTTTCTGTCCGCCTTCAGATCCTAAAAACTACCGAGGCTAGAGGGTTGCAAATTGGTATTTTGATCATCCACCTTCCAATCATCAAACTTATCAGATTGCAGCCCTCTACCCTCAGTAGTTTTTATCTTGTTTAAGATTAAAGTCAGCCGTGATCGTGCGTCTGGCACCGCTATGTCATGTATACCTTAGTTTAACCAGACCACGGACCTGATTAACAGCTCTCCTAGGGCTGGCCCGAACCAATTGGTTACCTAGCAACGGGACCTACAGCTTATTGTGGAATCCGAACCACATTATAGCGAGAAATGAATTTTTATCACCAGAAATAAATTCCTCTAATTCTTCATTGGCCGGCGGAGACTCGAACTCGGGCCTGGCAGAGTGCTATCCGAGAACTCTACCGACTTTCCCAACGAGGAACTCTTAGGTTCCAGCAACACAGGCCACCACTGAAAGTTTCTTGGGCCGCAGCTGAGAGTTTAATGGGCCGTGGCTGAGAGTTTCATGCAGCATATAATGCTGTACAGAAAACTCGATTGCGCCGAAGAAACTTCAGCTCATTATTTTTACTTGTTTTCGTACAGTGCTACTCTGTTAGTCATATTAAGTTTACTTTTAATATTTTTCATTGAAAATTATTCTTCTTTTGTGCTGAATTTTTCATCGTCATAAAATACAGATATTCTTTAATTTCAGTGGATGAACATTTTCTACTTTATTTTTCTTGAAAAATAATGATTTACCCTAAAATATTTTCTCATCTGCTTCAATGTATACAACGATTTTTTTGTATTATAATTTCCTTAACCTTTCCATTTCACGAAGTCAGTCTTTCAGCTTCAAGTTTTCTTTGTAACCAGTCACCACCTTTTGGTAATTCTCTCTCTCTCTCTCTCTCTCTCTCTCTCTCTCTCTCTCTCTCTCTCTCTCTCTCTCTTGTCGCAACGCCTTCTTTAATCTTGCGCGGGTGACGCAATATCTCTTGAATCCTGGTTTGACCCTGCAGAAACGACACTTTTGGACAAATATTGCATCCTCGAAAGGTGCGTCCTGGTTTTCTTCGTCCTTTCATCATAGGAAAATTGTTTTCTAAAGAAAGGGGTCGAAAGTGCTTTCATTGCTGAAGCAAGTTCAAAAGACTAGCCTCTGCGTGTGAGAGAAAACTAGCGAAGGCTTTTATCTTTCCACATGGATTGGTTTTGGGTCTTTGCATCTAATCTCTTGTCACTTCGACAATAATTTTGCATTCTGACTCGCCCTCTCCTTCCTTTCAAAGCCATTGAATTATATTCATAAACATCTATTCCTCCTACATGGCCAAACACGATGAAGACATTGGTGAATCTTTTTACTTCTCTAAGTGTCTCAATTTGTCATTAATTTCTCATGACATTTCCTCAATTTTCGGTCTTCACTGTTCTGCATTTAACAAAGATATTTCATTACACTTCAGATTTATATCTCATTCATATTTAACAAACACATTTCAATTTGTAAATGGAAACCATGACAAATTTCGTAATTGTTGATTTGTCAACAACACTGAAGTTTCCACAATTTATCGTTTATAAAATGATCGGCGCATGTTTTAAGTTTTTTTATTTGTGATACATCTTTAATAATCAAATCGTAAGCTTCATTTTTTTGGGGGTAGGGCTCTCTCTCTCTCTCTCTCTCTCTCTCTCTCTCTCTCTCTCTCTCTCTCTCTCTCTCTCTCTCTCTATCATTGTTTCACTGCAAAAAAAGTTTTCCTATTTGAAATTTTGGGAACTATGAGGCTGAGGAAATTATTTATAACGCCATGGAAAAACTTCCTCAGGAGGAAAGGATATCCAGTGACTAAACCAACAGGGAAAGGTGACCAGAGGTCATGGCAAGTGTAGTAACTAGAGAAAGTCCTTGCTTAATTAATCCAGAACTCCGGAAGTTTCCTATTCATTAGTTAAAACGTAATTGGACAGTGTGCTCTCTCAATCCTACTGTGGCGGTAAGGAATTCTGGGAGATTTTGTGGAAATACCACTTGTCGTGGGGTATTTCACATTGAAGTATACATGTTGCGACTGAAGGAGACATATTTGATGTCTGGTTAGAAGAGATTGATTAAGATACTGTTTATTCTGTTCGGGGACTCTTAGCGTGAAGAAACACTTGCATTGATACATTCAAGTTATGCCTATCCACCAAGTGGGATATTTCAAGTAGGTTATCATCCTAAGCGATTCAGACTGATCAACTTCATATTTGTACATTACTTAATTAAAAGCCAATTGCATTTGGTCCCCAGCATATTAAACAGACCGAGCTGTGTGGTGTTCCGTAAGCGAAATGTGCAGATGCATTAAATATCAGAGTAGGCAAAACCATGTATCATGATATTCAGTACAAGGGACGTCAGCATGGCGTAACTGTAATTCCACACTTACAAAGTTTTTTTTGGGATCATCAATAAAAGCTGAAGCGGTCAGACTATTTTTCTCGCATCTCACACTCTCAGCTAGTGAATTCCTCCAAACAGAGCAGTGTGGTTGCTGGTAAGCGATAGTCACGCAATAGTCAGCAGTTTGCAGGAGCAGCCGAGTTACTGTTGCTGGATTCAGATGACGCAGTTCCGCTGCAGATTAGGGGCATTTCCCTCCGGAAAGGGTCTGGTACTCTCCCAGACACTCCGCTAGTGGATGTTGTGCGTTTGCGTAAAATGTAAACATTTCGCAGGAAGGTCTGCTCACGTGGCATTACGCAATAATGTTATTATGACTGATAGTATTATAATGAGTTCTGTACCTAGTACATTCCGACGTCATACATACATACATACATTCATATGAGTGTGTGTGTGTGTGTGTGTGTGTGTGTTGTGGCTGTGAAAGTGTATGTTGGACCACTTTTTCTAGTGTCACCTTACCATCAAAGGGGCGAGATTTTGACTCCTGGGTTAAGGGGGGGTTTTTAGGCGAGTTTAGTTAACCTGCAAATGCGGAGGTCAAAAATTTTGTGGAAAAGAGTATAGGGCTTGCAACCTCATCAACAAAGATTTGCCGAGTATATGTACGTGTGTGTGTGTGTGTGTGATTATGATTATGTATGTTTTGTTTTAGGGGAGATAAGCTTTATTATTTTAAGTTTTATGATAAAGAACCCATTTGCACCAACATTGAAAGCAAGATATGTATATAAAAAAAACTGGAATTATTTGAATCGAGTATATTGGCCATAATTATGAATTCTGGGTAATCGCGGTCCGAATGTTAATTGCGTAACAGTGCTTGGACTACTGACTTCTCACTAAAAGCATGAAAAAATATTCGGTTTACGCATTTCTTTGAAGCAGATTCTGACTAAACATACCTTACACGCAGCCACACATAAAGGAAAAATGCTGCCCTAATTGACTGTTCAAGGTCATTACATTACTGTTGCCGTTTGTCTTTACTCAGCTTATTTGCTGAGTTGCTAATGGCCCCATAATGTTAACTTCGTGTTTTTGTTCAATATTTGTCCGTATTCCAATGTGTAAAACACTTCTTGGAGACTGATAAATGCTTCTGTGGTTTTACTTTTATTCAGATGTCGATAATTACTCATTGTTCCGTTATTTGACTGAACGGTGCTTGACCTTATTTTTAGTATAAAGATTTTATCATTGACATGTGCTGCAATTCACTAGCCAAATGCAAATTATATATGGCCCTCAAGTGTTTATGGAAAATGGTATTCAAATTCATTCATTCACTGTTATGTATTCGTGGCTGGGTCAAACTTCCTATTGAGGTTGTTTTTGTATGAAATTATTCATTTGAGAAACTGCGGTAAAAAGAATTCCATTGTGCTGATATTATTTATAATGATATTTATCCGAACCTTCATAAAACTTAATATTTATTTCTACCCCGTCTAAGGACTTAGGTTTTCGGTTCGGTTTGTTTGGTTGTTTGTCAGTCTGTGTGTGCGTGTTTGTTTGTTTGTAATGTTGTGATTGTTAAGGAGATCACAGAGGTTATGCATTTTTTTTTTCTTTTACAATTGGGAGAGACAGGAACACACCTTTAGGGAAAGGAAATTTTTCGTTGGTGGAGTTTTCAACTTTTGAAAAACCGAACCGCGTAGATTTTAGTAACCAGTTTTAATAATTGATATATATATATATATATATATATATATATATATATATATATATATATATATATATATATATATATATATATATTTTTTTTTTTTTGTACTGACTGTTCAACCTTTCATAAAGTCTGTAGTGTCTGAACGCGCCTGTTGTTTTATATTCTCGATGAAAGAGTTCTAATCCATTACTTTTAATCTAAAACCTCTGTCTCTCCACTCCTTTAAGCAACACTAAGAAAGTTTTGATTTGCTTTTTATTTCATTATTTTTGAATAAAAATCTTTTACCTAACTGTGCGGCACTTGATATCACTCGCCTTCGTGAAAAAAACTACTCATTATCTTGCCACTGACCTTTTTGTTTAAATCGCTTTGAAAACTTTCCTCTGTATCTCACACCTGGAACTACTTATCTCTGTTCTTATCTCTGCTTCTATCCAGGAATCGTATCTCCTTTTCATTAAGTTCAAAAAAAAAAAAAATTCTTCCGTTATTGAAAAATATCAAGTCTTCATCAAACAGTACAAACGAGATTGAAAGCAGGATCGTCTATAGTTCAAACAGTTGACAGAAGACGTGTGGAGGATTTACTGATGCTTGTGTTTTACCAACATCGTTTTGCCACGCCCTCTTTCCGACTTCGACTGTGGCTGGAGATGAGCCTGGCAGATTCCCTTTAACGTGAGACTTCCACTTCGTTGAAAAAAATCTGGAAAAAATGCGTTAGTCAATGCATAAGCTAAGGAGGCAAACTTGAGGCTGAATATTCAGCTAAAAGTGAGAAAGTCCACCGGGGGAAATATCCAACCGAGAATTTACATCCAAAGAGACGTGTGTGTGTGCGTTTGTGTGTGTATGTAAGAGTTCAAGGTCCAACATTTGCAATGTACGATTCCAATAGAAGTCTGCGGGCCTAAAGTTTCTGCGCAAAGTTAAAGAAGAATCTTTGTCTCAGTTTCGTTCTGAAGCCAAGCAAAGGTAACGGAAAGAAAAGAAGAAAAAAATATTTGCCTGGATGATAAAAATTTACTTGGGGAAAAAATAAGGAAATTAGCTAATTCTTTCAAAAAGTGGTATGCATTACAATAATTTCCTTTTTAGCACTCGACACTTGAACTTGAATATTTTTTTTATCGTGAGACGCCATTTTTCTTCTGGCTGGTTATGGCCCAATATTGGTACAGCCCTTCTGTTTCTCAGTAAGTTCTTTACCTCAGAAGGCGCTGTTGCCTATTTAGAGCTGTATGGACTGTTGGCTGCTTGGTTGTGAGTTCTGAGCTCTTCGTTGGGTGAGTCGGTAGAGTTGTGGCCTAGCACTCGCTAGGCCCCGAGTTCGACTCTCCGGCCGGCTAATGAAGAGTTAGAGGAATTTATTTCTGGTGATAGAAATCCATATCTCGCTATAATGTGGTTCGGATTCCACAATAAGCTGTAGGTCCCGTTGCTAAGTAACCAGTTGGTTCTTAGCCACGTAAAATAAGTCTAATCCTTCGGGCCAGCCCTAGGAGAGCTGTTAATCAGCTCAGTGGTCTGGTTAAACTAAGGTATACTTAGGACTTAGGTTGCCAGTTCTCCACGGACCTGACAAAAAATTATTCTGCGATGCACTGAACCAGATTTGCATAAGTAAAACGTGAGCATTGTACAATGAAAATTGTGCAAATAGACCAGAATCATGAATAGAAGTTTGTGCTAGGCGGATTTCTGGGACTGTACATGGAAGGTTGTGTCAATTAAAGCACCATTGTTTTTGAAGGAACTCAATGCAAATACATCAGAACTATACACAGAACCCCACGTTTGCACATGTAGAATTTGCTAACAGCAGATGCAACAGTTTTTGTTTCTTCTGAGACTTTCCTTTATACTGTACAACATTTCGAATTGATTCCAGCTAATAGTGTGATTTTCTATCAGACATATATATATAAATAGAGCATTGTTTGCATCACTATTTACAGTTGATCTCTTACGTCCAGGATGACGTTGGCATGCAGATCGACCTAGTTCCCCTGTGTAAACATTAGAAAAATCTTTACAAGGAACACAGTTAACCCCTAAAGTACAGTCAACTCTCTGAGAATTTTTAACTAACAACTTTCGTAACTTACTCGAATACTTACATCCAGCCTTGACTCTTCACCATCCCAATTCTTTCTGGGTTTGTTTATTGTCCTTTACATATGGGGTCATTAATGATGGCTTAACAAATTTGCAGCAGCCTGCCGACAAACTGTAAAGGGTTTAAAGTATAATTTTTGGATTTTTCATCCAAAAGTAGAATTTTTGGATGAACCCCATGAAACGCTCAGTCAGAAAATTATACATGGAAACACCCACTGACTAACACACACACACACGCACACACACACACACACACATATATATATATATATTATATATATATATATATTTATATATATATATATGTTTGTATATATCTATATCTTATATATATTTATATATGTATGTATATTTCATGATGCTGCCTTGTAATACATCCTCCTATAATTTTGATATATTTACTCTTTCATTTATCATGTATTATGTGAAATGATAATGATTGTTGAAATATCGTATGTAGTGGTATCAGATCTCCAAAGACTTAGTGATTTAGAATTAATGCTTTAGATGACTTAATAACGTAATTTAGAATTAATAATATCATTCTTGGTAAAAACATAGTAGCAGGGAGAGAGATTCGAGTTTTAGACCAGATGTGTCAGCTGTCATCACTTCAGATAAGGGAGCGTGCTTTGTTTTGAGTTAGCGATGACAGGTCAGGAATAACAATTGCTGAGGAAACAACTTGGGCTTTTCGTTTTGTTTTGAAAACATGCCAGTCATAATTAGCCAGTTTAGATTATGTTAAGATTTCTGTAAAAGCTTTGTCTCAGGCAAAAAAAAAAAAAAAAAAAAAATTGACGAAGGTCTTGAAATGTTATACACATGGCTCTGGTCACATATGCCTTTTGAGAGATATGGACAAGTATTGCACTGGAGCATATGTCCTGATCGATTACGTCATGTATTGTCCCGATTGTGTTCAAAACGTTTTTCTGGAAGTGACGTCACCTTCCTTCCAAAACTGCCTTAATGATGTCATATGTTTCATTTTATGCTGGAATCCTGAAATT
>NC_089789.1:20103605-20123605 GCF_040412425.1 Macrobrachium rosenbergii
TTAATTTATATATATATATATATATATATAATATTATATAATAAATATATATATATATATATATATATATATATATATATATATATATGTTTATATATATATATTCGTTTTATTTTATATATATTTATATATATATATATCCCACATATATAAAAAGTTTAACTGACATTTATTAAGACCTTTTTATAGTATTAACTTGTGAAGCAATACATTCTAAAAAGATAGTATCTTATAGTAAACTATATGCTGTGTTTTTAAAATGTGCACTATCTGAACCCTTTGATGATATGAACAGAGTATGTGATTTATTAGAATATATATCACAAAGATTTGGACAAATATTCCTGAATAAATATATAAATTAGACTGAGAATTTGTGTTTTTTTTTTTATTATCGATTCAGCTAATGAAAGATGAACGACCCCTTGGCCGCAATATTCGTTCCCGAACAATTTCTTTCCTCTTAACAGTAGAGATGTTACCATTCTTCAGAAGAAGGGAAAGGTCAACAGGTGCGTATCGAAATCATTTATTATTCTCCTGCATAACGAATGCTGAAACATTTGGGGAAAACTCCCCGGGATGCCATGTTTAACCTGAAATGTTTTCGTTTTGATTGCAGAGTATTCACGCTGAGGTTATTGGACTAATATTTTTCCGCGGCCATCTGCAGTGCTAGTGAAAACATAAGATTCAGTTTCATACATGCCACATTCTAACATCCATAAAGAGGCCGGCCTCGATGTAACATTTTTATCCTTCCGTGGAGGTGAAGGACTTAGGAAGGAGTAAGGCAGAATTATAATTATTATATAATTATATTGCTGCTCATATCGTCTTTATGTTGTCTATTTTGAAATGTATTGAGGCTGTTTAATTACCGGGAAAAATATTACGTTTGATTCTTAGGTAGAAATATCAACAAGTAAAAAATGCGCCGGTTTCTTCGGCGGAATCGAGTTTTCTGTACAGCGTATAATACTATGTGAGCCGCGGCCCATGAAGCTTTCAGCCACGACCCGGTGGTGGCCTGTCCTATAGCGTTACCAGACACACGATCATGGCTAACTTTAACCATAAACAAAATAAAAACTACTGAGGTAGAAGGCTGCAATTGAGCATGTTTGGTGATTGGAGGGTGGATGATCAACATACCAATTTGCAGCCCTCTAGCCTCAGTAGTTTTTAAGATATGACGACCCGGACAGAAAATGGCCCTCGCCAATAACGGGCGACAAATGACAAAGCCATCTCAATAGTTTTCTTTTACAGAAAACTAAAAATACATTTCATATGTTCTCCTTGCTGGGAAAAATACGGTGGAATTGGTTGTTTGCTTCCTCTCATTTGCTGAAATGTACTGTTCGCAATCAAGTGTATCAGTTCTCTTTCCCAAAACAATGGTGAGCACACGTAATTTAACTTGATTTATGTTTTGGTAAATAAAATAAAAATGGTTGTCCATTGTTGAGCCTCAGAGCAACGGCAAATATTGTATATTTACGTGTGCATGAAATCCGTCCAGACTGTAAATTAAAGTTGCCATCATAGAACACCGCTACAGAATATTCCAGTTCAAAATTAAATGAGTACTTATTTAACCTTTTTGTAAATACATACATATCTGCAAACATACCACACACACATATATATATATATGTGTGTGTGTGTGCATTTATGTGTGTATATATACATATAATATACGTAGATAGACTAGATTTTGTAACATTGTTTACATACAGCTTTAATTTACAGTCTAAATGGATTTCATAGATTAATTTAAAAACAATCTATATATATTAGTCAAATATAAGATATATATATATATATATATATATAAATATAATATATATATATAGATTAATAGATAGATAGATAGATAGAAGATAGATAGATAGATAGATAGATAGATAGATAGATAACGTAAGTTTGTATATAAATACACACACATAAATAAATGTATATACATATGTATATAGATATATAGTGTGTGTGTATGTATGTATGTATGTATGTATGCTTTTAAAAAGTTTTTCGTTTATTAGGGTCATACACGAAAAAGTAGGCTTTCCGGACAATAATAGCTTACGTCATATGAAGAAAATAACAAAGACAGATAATTTGTAGCACCTTTTTCCTATCACATCCTCATCCATTGTTCCAGATGCAGTGAAGTCAGATTCCATCTAAAGGCAAAAAGAGCCCCTTACTAAAAGCTCCACGTTCCTACAGCTCGCTAAGAACGGCTTCTACTGAGAATGAATCCTAACCTGACCTAATTCAACCTTAGGCACAATTTTCCTTCGATTAATAGACTGACATGCAAAACTTTGTATTGGTAGCCGGGTTCTTGGGGTTTGTAAGTAACCAGGTTCAAACGGTCGCTACATTCATAGGAAAATGGGCTCAGAAGCATGTGTGTTCTCAAGTAACCTGCTTCATTGGCAGACGTATTCACAAGCAGCCTTTTTTTATAGGCTTTTATTTATCTTGATTTTTTGTCTGTTTGTTTGTTAGTCATGGTCAAATCTTGTAACTCAATTTTCGACCTGTTCCCTTCACCCGATGGATTTGAAACTTTGCATGGGTACTCAATCCTGGTGACAATGCAGCCTTACATGATCAGTAGGTCAGCAGTGACCTCTAGTGACCCTGCAATGACCTCTCCCCGTATCTCAGGATTTGTATGAAACTCTTCGGATATTTCACTTCTTTGGCTCGGTAAATAACTCCACGGATTTTTCAAACCTTCTTTGGCTCGACAGGATATCAGTTTCGTTAACAACAATCATAAATTGGTTACAATTTTTGTCAAAACTAAAAAGTATAAAATAAAAAAAATTAAACACGCTTTTATTAAAATGATCTACAAAAATAGAAGCTGGACCCCAAGCATGGAAGGAAATGCTACAAGAAATATAAAAGAAATAAATTTCTTTTCGTGTAGCATTTCCTTTCATGTTTGGCGCCCACGCTTTTATTTTTGTGGACATGATTAAATGTAAGAAATCCACGGTTTGTCTTGAAAAAATTATTTTTTACTTTTTAGTGCATTTTAATAAAAGCGTTTTTAATTTTTATTATTATTATTATTTTTTTATAATCGTAGGTAGGTTGGTTAATGGGTGGTCACTTTCTTAGGCAACCGGATGAGTGCTTCACGCGGACGCGATCTGCCACACCCTGATTGCGACCGACTAGCTTTTTACGTACTCGAGAACGTGAGAAAAGAATGATTTTCTGTTGCTCGTCTCTTCAGGAAATAATTTTTTTTTTATTCAGTGCTGTTGATACAATCCATTAATCGTATTTCAGCAGCAATAAACAACCAAAAAATTATTCCCTGAAGAGACAGGTAGTAGAAAATCGTTCTTTAATAGTTCGAAGGAAAATACTTTAATATGTTATGCGTATATAAGCTTTAAGACGAAAGTATTTAATGTTACAAATAATGCTCATGATTTAATTTGTTAGTAAAATGATGGGTATTGAGGATCTCTCTTCAGAAGAGCCTTTGTTTTTCCTGGCTTAATTATTGCTATCATTTTACTACTACTACTACTACTACTACTACTACTACTACTACTACTACTACTAATAATAATAATAATAATAATAATAATAATAATAATAATAATAATAATAATAATAATAATAATAACAATAATAAATTATATTGATACCTTTTTTCAAATTATACAAATGCCCAAAGACATATCAGTTCACAATTTTTTCATATATTCTTTTCATATACTTTTAGAAATTTTTAGTGGTTTGTACTTTCTAGCTTATTCATCACTGCAAAGAAAAACTGGTTATTGTGCAATGTTTAAACATTTTGAAAAACTTAGTAGGACATTTTGAGCACTGTCATTCATACCACCATCACGATTTAGGTTAACTTTTCCTTGCTTTTCTGTTAATGAAATAAAAGTACTCTTCTTTTCATTTCTGCCATACATCGAGATCTTTTGAATATTCATGCGAATTGCCTATCCAAATAGAACTTTATTCACTAGCGAATCATGCTGTTGCGTCATAACTCAAAATGTTCTTCCCAGTTGAGTTAAAACATACGAAGGTGTCTTCCCATTTTACATAATGGAGGTCCCATTTTACTCGGGTATCTGAAACCGAACTGGCCTTCGCCCTCTGTCCAGGAAAGATGGATTTCCAATGTACTGACGTATGAAATGTTAGAAGAGAAATTCAGAGGGCTCGCAGACAGGAAACCATTTTTCTATATCTATCTATCTTATACATATACAGACAGTTTAATGTAAAAATGTTTCCTTTTGAGCGTTTGTAGAAAAAAAATATTTTACAATATTTACTTTTGCTAACAGAAGTGTTGTTCATCATGATTTATTTAAATTGACAACATATATAATTGTAAATTTGAGTCAAGTCATCCGTACCCTATAATCTTAAAATATTCAAAATCAATTAAAATATTTCCTTACATTTTACTTAATTTTCTCTACGCTTCTTTTGGTTAAATCTCCTGTTATTTCTTACATATATTCTCATGTTAAATCTCCTGTTATTTCTTACATATATTCTCATTTATAATTTAAATGTAATGTATATTCTTTCTTTAAAATGTTTTAATGGGAATAGCTAAACACATGCACACTCACGATAAATTTCCCATCGCCTTTTTTGCTTTTGTTACTGCTAACGTCAATATATTATTAGGTATTCTGTGAGGTAGAGAATTATTTCCTTCTAAGAGAATTTTTCTCTGGCCTTTTCTGTAGACAGGGAATAAGCTTACCCCTCAAGGTTCGCTGTTCTATTTTCTTTTTCTCATCAACTTTGGTATATATTTATAGAGCCACGTGTTATAAATAATTTAACGTAAACGCTTCTGTTCTCTCTGTTAAGTGACATTTCATCTTTAAAAAATGGACTTTGTAAAGTACCATCGCAGAGGTTCAGTTACTTAGGCTGAATTACCGAGAACTAATGATTCCTTTTGAACATTTGAAGCAGAAATTTAAAAACGGTTTCATATAAATGCATACCGGAAATTTATTGTCATTCTTCATCAGGAATACTAATTAGTGAAATAATTTCACGTCGAAAATGATTAACGTTCACTTGGTCTATAGTATTTTGTAAGATTCGTTAGGTTTTTTGTGGGGGGGGGAATATTTCATTTTAATTTATTACGTAATATAATGAAATTTATATATTTTCCGTATGCAACCTCACTTTCCTTTGATCTTAGCACTATTGTTGAAGTAATCGTATGTACTTTTACTGTAATAACTAATGAGTGTTCTATTGAATGATAAATATCGTTATATCTATTTTTTTTTCTCACGCTAATTTCCGTCACGCCTCCATGATTATTGAATTTGAAACAAAAGGATACAAAAACTTTGTACTCAATTTTTTTGTTGTATTCGGTAAATCAACCCTTATCATTCAACTTTAATTGAGTTTTTAGTTCGTATATTGCTAAATAACTCATTATTTTTTACCAGACTGTTAAGAATGATTCTTTTAACACAAATACTGATTAGTTTTTTCACTCAAGGTAAGGAAGACTGTAGAGAAACTATATAGCCTTCGGTTATTAATTAACTTGTTATTTCAGATGTTTGCATCACTTGCGCGCCCATAACAGTTAAGCCTTCAAAATTTATATCTGCCTTTCCATCTCCCATTCATTTTCATACAGTCAAAAGTCTTTGTTCAATTAATCTCGCTTTCTGTCACAAGACAGAAATAGTTCCCTAACTGAATGCTTAATTTATACGTCATAATTTTCAGTTTATCTCTATACCAGTGGAGTCTTATAAATAACCAGGAACCTATCGTCGTTCAGAACGCATTTATTAAAAACAGAGTTCGTGCCGTTTATCCCGCCTTTTATTAACGTAAAAACAAAATAGTTCTTGACTACCGTCATGCCCTTTTGCAACAGTTTCTGATGCATTGCTAATAAAAATTCAGCTAATTACGAATAGCATAAAGGAACAGTTGTACCTCAGATTGCTATGATGTTAGCAGAACAATGAGAGTAAGCTAAGGCTGAACAAAACAAAATGTCATGAAGGAGAGTAATAAATATAAAATTTCGTCTTATAGGAGAATAACAAATATAAAATTTCGTGCTTGATTAAAATGCCAGGCAGAAAATATAAAATTCTGACGCTATAGATCCTTCACGCCTAATTTGGAACAAAATGAGACTTCATGATTTTTTAAGAGAAAATGAGATTGCTTCTGTTCGTGGTGAGAGAATGTAATCTGAAGAGAAAGTAAAAGGAGAAAAAGTTTCAAGACGAAAATAAGATTGAACGGGAAAAGAGAATTCCTGGCCGCCAAGATTAGGACATAATGACAGGCCGATAGAGAAATGTTGGTAAAAGGATTGATTAAATTGTGATAAATTTATCAAGACGATGACTTAGTGGAAAATTAGGATTTCAGAAAAAACAGCCCATAAACGACAGATTTACCGTTATTTTAATGGAGCGAGTAAATGAACGAAATGAATGTCATTTACTTGATTATGGAATTAGAATGTACACTTGACGCGATAACGAAAGCAGTTTATCATCAAACGAAGTCCCTTTGATCGCCAGATCTACTTCATTAGACGCATTTACATTTTTGTTGATGATCAGAATTCCAGCAGACTGCGCTTCATCAGTTTGTTTTCTGTTTTGTATTCCTGAGAGTAATTAAACTAGATTTGAATTTCATGTAGTGTAATGTCGACATTCAAAATCGTATCATTAACATAAATTTGAATCTTTATAACTGATTAATTAGAAAAAAACGTTCTTTCGTTCTTCAAAGAGAACTCATAAATATCAACCAGCTGATTATTTGACAAAAAACTCATCACTTATGATACGTTTTTTTTTTTTATATATTTTCTGCTTCTCTAAGTGGATTAGTGAGTATTTCCAGAGAAAAAATGCACCACTTTTTTGAGATAATGTTATTCATTCTTATAAAATGCAGCGCAATACTGTGTAAGCTAGGATTTTGTACTCTACGTTTTAAATCCTGTATTTTTTATTTGTCTCATATCAGAAATGCATTTGTAATTCTAAAGGGAAAAGAACCATTGCCTAATATTGCCTAATGAACTAAGCTCTTCATTTTTTATTGGCATGAATAATTCAGTGCTAAATAAAATCGTACTTTGATTTGACATTTTTCATACGATGGAAAACCCGTTTCTCTTCTCGTCCAATTATTTAGTGTGCCATATGCCACACATTCGTCATAATGCAACGATAAATTACGCTTCATGAACTGCTTTCTTACGTTTTCTCATGTAGTATACTCATATTCTCAGTTAGTTTTAACTTGGGTCCTCTCATTAAGGTGCCTTCTAGTACCATGTCTGGTATCGGGAAGAACTTTTAAATACATATGTAAGCTACTGATACAAAAACTACTTGTCAGTCTTTCTTGTTTTGGCGTTGGAGGTTACCATACCTTCATATTACTAATTCAGACTATACGTAGCCTACATGTGGTAGCGGACGGTTTGTACTATGTATACTTATCTTCTACAACTGGCCTATAACGCCTATGGGAATACATGATTTTAATTCTAGACCGGCCCCTGCTAGTACAAATAATACATAAGGTCTCAGTCTTAGCTGCAGCTGACACTTGGGGTCGAAGACTGATGAATCTTCATGTTCAAGGTTAAAGCTGCCTAAGGTTGAGGAATGGAACTCTTGAAACCGCAGTTTCTCGAATCCCTCCCAGGGTATATAATAACGTATATAATGTGCTGGATATATTGTTAAGGCAAACATCTCCATTCTTTAACTGATTCCCTGTAATACGGAAGATTTATTTTCTAAAACTGCATTCTTGTGCCTGACGGCATGCAGCCCTAGCCTAGGCTGAAGTACACCCTGGTCTTACTTAAATTACACAGTGCAGTCAACCTGGCTTTGCAGTGAGAGCAAGAGTGGCATTTAACCCAAGATTTGATATTTTCATAATTTATCGAAGACAGTTGTATATTTATCTAAACATTGCCTTAACTACTCTCATTTCTTTGTTGTTAGAATATGGAAGAAATACGAAAAACCATTAACTGTTATGACATCGCGTGCAGTATCAGCTAACACAGGGGGATACGTTCTACAAGGTAGAAATATTGCTGTTCAAATACAAATCAAGGGAAGCTCTTTTCCCCCTTCTCAACGACACCATGCGTCTAGAACCTTCCAGTAGATACGCTTTCATCTATTTACTCACACGCAATCATAGATATCAGCAACTTCGAGAGGGTAATCTCATCTGCTGATAAAATGAAAATGCGTTGATTGAGATTCAAATTACACAGACATGAATTCGGCAGGGATATATGATCATTACTATTAATGAGGAATTTCCATCATTACATCACTTGAAGGACAGGGTTGCTTATGCAGAGAGCTGTTTCAAGTAGGTGGTACGAGCAGAATATAGGGAACTAGGAGGAAGTTCTTTCTTATTTACTGTTTCTGATACAAATGTGAAAGACAGTCACAATATAGAGAAATATTATTCACAATACCCTTTGCACAAGATTTGGCTGAAGGTAAGGTATAACAACAATATTTGTGTTTGATTGTGTTTCATTTAATTTGAATAGTAATTATAAATCATCAGGAATGTAATGCTTGTTTTTGATTTAAAGACATTATTACTAATAATTACTCAGAGATGCAAACGATAGAGAATATTCATACAATGTTAACTTTATCTTTATAGAACTGATTACTCATTTTTGGAGTAGCAGGTGTATTGGAAATTAATAATATATGAATTTTGAGCCTCTATCTCAACTTTGCTTTTCCAGACAGTTACAGACAAATGAAAATAGTGATAGTATTACTGTTTCATTGCATATAGTAGATATTAAGGATTAATTTTTGTTATTCTCAAGTAAGAATAAATACAAAATAAGTAAAAAATGAAGTAAGTCTGAACTTACTCCATTATGCACGACTTTATTTTTTACCCTCACGTAGGGGTTGCTGGAATAAAATAAAACGGTAACTGTGTACAGTCGACTTAAAACTCCCTCTTTGAGATTTGGTCTTTAATGAAATGTGATGAAATATGAAACTGTTCTTTTCACAGTCTGAATGGAGGGGACTAATGAAGCCTTCGTGAATGCCAGCGTCAAAGAAAAAGCGTCTCTTGAAGACTCCGCGAGAAAACTGGAGTGTCTTGAGGATGGTCTTTGGCCTCTCGCTGTCGAGATACTTTCTTTTCTTCGTGTTTTAGTTTTCTGTAAAAGAAAACTATTGTGCCGGCTTTGTCTGTACGTCCGCACTTTATTCTGTCTGCACTTTTTCTGTCCGCCCTCAGATCTTAAAAACTACTGGGGCTAGAGGACTGCAAATTGGTATGTTGATCATCCACTCTCCAATCATCAAATATACCAAATTGCAGCCCTCTAGCCTGAGTAGTTTGTATTTTATTCAAGATTAAAGTTAACCATAATCGTGCGTCTGGCATCGCTATAGGACAGGCCACCACCACCGGGACGTGGCTGAAAGTTTCACGAGCTGCGGCTCATACAGCATTATACCGAGACCACCAAAAGATAGATCTATTTTCGGTGGCCTTAATTATACGCTGTACTGAAAAGTCGATTGCGCCGAATGAACTTCGACGAATTTTTTACTTGTTTACTTGTTTTTATAATGAATTAACAAAAATATTTTTACAGAAAAATTATTATTATTCATCTTCTTCTTCTTGTTATTATTATTATTATTATTATTATTATTATTATTATTATTATTATAATTGCTTGTATTGTTATTTTCATTATCATTATTATAGGTAAGAGAACAACACCACCAACAACAACATTAGTAAAAAGAAAAATAATGGTCTTCCTCCCCCATTTGCTATTACTCGCTTCATATTTCTATATTATGCCTTAAATATATAGTTATATCATTATATAATCGTTAACCTCTCTCTCTCTCTCTCTCTCTCTCTCTCTCTCTCTCTCTCTCTCTTCGGAGAGTTGGAAAACTTTGCTTGTACTTCGTTATAATACCTTAGAAGTTCTTTACAACAAAAATTATTGTATTCAATACAAAGCATTTGTCTCTCTCTCTCTCTCTCTCTCTCTCTCTCTCTCTCTCTTCTCTTCTTCCTTCGGAGACGTGGAGAACTTTGTTTGTACTTCGTTATGATACCTTAGAAGTTCTTTACAACAAAAATTATTGTATTTAATACAAAGCATTGTTCTCTCTCTCTCTCTCTCTCTCTCTCTCTCTCTCTCTCTCTCTCTCTCTCTCTCTTCGGAGACGTGGAGAACTTTGTTTGTGCTTCGTTATAATACCGTAGAAGTTCTTTACAACAAAAATAATTGTATTCAACACAAAGCTTTATTCTCTCTCTCTCTCTCTCTCTCTCTCTCTCTCTCTCTCTCTCTCTCTCTCTCTCTCTTCGGAGACGTGGAGAACTTTATTATTGTATTAAATACAAAGCATTGTTCTCTCTCTCTCTCTCTCTCTCTCTCTCTCTCTCTCTCTCTCTCTCTCTCTCTCTCTCTTCGGAGACGTGGAGAACTTTATTATTATTAAATACAAAGCATTGTTCTCTCTCTCTCTCTCTCTCTCTCTCTCTCTCTCTCTCTCTCTCTCTCTTCGGAGACGTGGAGAACTTTTATTATTGTATTAAATACAAAGCATTGTTCTCTCTCTCTCTCTCTCTCTCTCTCTCTCTCTCTCTCTCTCTCTCTCTCTCTCTCTCTCTCTCTCTCTCTCTCTCTCTTCGGAGACGTGGAGAACTTTGTTTGTGCTTCGTTATAATACCTTAGAAGTTCTTTACAACAAAAATGACTGTATTCAACACAAAGCTTTACTCTCTCTCTCTCTCTCTCTCTCTCTCTCTTCGGAGACGTGGAAAACTTTTTCTGTACTTCATTAAAATACCTTAGAATTTCTTTACAACAAAAATTATTGTATTCAACACAAAGTATTATTCTCTCTCTCTCTCTCTCTCTCTCTCTCTCTCTCTCTCTCTCTCTCTCTCTCTCTCTCTTCGGAGACGTGGAAAACTTTTTCTGTACTTCATTAAAATACCTTAGAATTTCTTTACAACAAAAATTATTGTATTCAACACAAAGCTTTATTCTCCTCTCTCTCTCTCTCTCTCTCTCTCTCTCTCTCTCTCTCTCTCTCTCTCTCTCTCTCTCTCTCTCTCTCTCTCTCTCTCTCTCTTCGGAGACGTGGAAAACTGTTTGTACTTCGTTATAATACCTTAGAAGTTCATTACAACAAAAATTATTGTATTCAACACAAAGCTCTCTCTCTCTCTCTCTCTCTCTCTCTCTCTCTCTCTCTCTCTCTCTCTCTCTCTCTCTCTCTCTCTCTCTCTCTATAGCTACGAATAAACCAACGCAGTATTTTACAAGATATTAAGACGATAAAGATAACTGGAATCATCATTGTCATTAAGCATGGTCAATTCCGACGATATTTTACATATTTCAAAAATATGCATAAATGGACAGAGAGAGAGAGAGAGAGAGAGAGAGAGAGAGAGAGAGAGAGAGAGAGAGAGAGAGAGAGAATCTCATTTCAAGCCCTGGTTTTAATTACCAGACCCCGAATGGGCCAGAGTATTTTAACAGGGGTTGGTTCGTTTTTATGGACCTAACTATCGGTTCTCACAAAAGGACATGGTTTCCCCAGGCATAGGCTTTGAGAGAGTCTGCGTTAGCACGCCTTACGTCGATACGCGGGGCTCTGATTATGCTTGCGCGCTCACAAGTAAGAATTAACTCCAAAAACCCATTTGTATTCTTGAAAGGAGCTTCCAATAAATGAGGAAGCCATTCCTCCAAAAGTTTTCTATGGCTTATTTATTTACTTATTTATTTATCATTTATATATTATGTGGATATGCAAAAGTATACCTTAGTTTAACCAGACCACTGAGCTGATTAACAGCTCTCCTAGGGCTGGTCCGAAGGATTAGATTTATTTCTACGTGGCTAAGAACCAATTGGTTACCTAACAACGGGACTTCCAACTTATTGTGGAATCCGAACCAAATTATAACGAGAAATGAATTTCTATCACCAAAAATGAATTCCTCTAATTCTTCATTGGCCGGTCGGAGAATCGAACGCGGGACCAGCAGAGTGCTGGCTGAAAACGGTACCCAGCCGTCCAGTGAGGAATGTGGATATGCAGGATATAATTCCTCCTGTCACACTATGAAGCGGTTCCTTAAAGTTTTGCTCGCTGTTTCTCCTAAGTTTTCCGAGGCTTCATTACAAAGGAGTTTCATTTTCTTTACTCGTCAAGTACCAATCAAGCAATCGCTTCTTGACTGAAAAGATATATGAACCATATGATAAATGCTGTTCATTCATTACGAATTTTGAGAATATGCCTTCTATTTCAATTTTTATCAATTAAGCACTTTTTGCATAAACAAATTAAAAGGTTATTTCAAAACTTGGTACTATCAAAACAGCATAGTATTTTGAATGATGAGTATTTCTATCTCTCTCTCTCTCTCTCTCTCTCTCTATCTGTAAACTCTCTCTCTCTCTCTCAAAATCTTTAGTCCATATGAATATTTCCACCTAAGAAAGAAATTCACGAAAAAGCCTTTGTTTCAATTTTTATCAATAGCATTCCTAAACAACCTTATTTCAAAGGAAGATTCCTAAATTCTCTCTCTCTCAAGGTCTCTCTCTCTCTCTCTCTCTCTCTCTCTCTCTCTCTCTCTCCATACGAATATTTCCACCTAAGACAAAGTTCCTGCGTAATAAAAACGCCTTCTATTTCAAATTGTTATCAACAGCATTCCTAAACAGGGTTATTTCAAAGGAAGAGTCTCTCTCTCTCTCTCTCTCTCTCTCTCTCTCTCTCAATCTCTCTCTCTCTCTCTCTCTCTCTCCATGAATATTTCCACTTAAGACAAAATTCCTGCTTAAAATAACGCCTTCTATTTCAATTTTTTATCAATAGCATTCCTAAACAGGGTTATTTCAAAGGAATCTCTCTCTCTCTCTCTCTCTCTCTCTCTCTCTCTCTCTCTCTCTCTCTCTCTCTCTCTCTCTCTCTCTCTCCATATGAATATTTCCACCTAAGACGAAATTCCTGCGTAAAAAAAAGCCTTCTATTTCAATTTTTATCAATAGCATTCCTAAACAGGGTTATTTCAAAGGAAGAGTCTCTCTCTCTCTCTCTCTCTCTCTCTCTCTCTCTCTCTCTCTCTCTCTCTCTCTCTCTCTCTCTCTCTCTAAGCCATTAAAATATATTCCTCTCATTAAAACGGCTTTATACTTTTGTTTAAATCTTTATCAACATTCCGAAGCATCTTTTTAGGAATCTATGGCGGTGGAGCTGTTTCCTCCCTGGCGTTATTTGCTGTTATCTAAACTATCCATTAATCCTGGATTTATTTTCACTTTGCAGTTATTGGGTGAAAGTAAACTTCCCAATTTTTTAGGTAAATTTATCGATCTTCTGTTCTAAATTCTGTATTCGACATTGGTTTTGACTTTGGGAAAAATACATATCTTCAAATCTAGTAGAGGACATTTGGTATTATTTCAGAATCTTATTTGCTTTTTCTAAAAATGAAGCGATACATCATTGGAAACCGAAAAATATAACGGCAAAACCAAAATAATTCAGACACGTAAATGATAACAAGAATAATAGCCGTCTGTACTGAATTTTGAAAGGAATTAAATCCGCATCTTAACGTACACACCTAAAGTTCAAAAGCATTCTAGCGTTTAAATTACTAAGGTGTTAACCAGATTAATGAACGATCATATACTTCATTTTATAACTCCCAGCTATGAACATGAAAGCGTAATTATATTAAACATCGAATAATCCTCGTAATAGCACCAGTAAAATTTTCACAAAAATATTTTGAAATATGAATATTCCTTGTTTCATATACAAATGTAGTGGGAGTGGTGGCAAGGTCTTAAAACAATAAAGCCATATTTCTTAGCCAGAAAATACAGGATTTTACTGTTTAAAGAACAGAGAGAAAGAGAGAGGGGTATTTTCATATAGAATTAAGAGTGAATAGTGAATAATGAATGCCTAACTATTTCACTACACACACATACACACATAAATACTGTATATTTGTACATATATATACACATAAATAGTATGTGTATATTTGTACATATATATATATATATATATATATATATATATATATATATATATATATATATATATATATATATATATATATATATATATACATACAGTATGTACCCCTCTCTCTCTCTCTCTCTCTCTCTCTCTCTCTCTCTCTCTCTCTTTCTCTCTCTCTCTCTCTCTCTCCCTTATTTTACAGGAAAATCCTGTATTTCTCAAATTTGCTTTCATCTATACTGCTGTGTACTATCTGAAAAAACTTTGTTTTTTCCCAGTACTTAAAGTTCCGTGCTATAAAAATAATCCGACTCAGTTTTTCTCTTTAGTTTCCTTAATTCGTACTTCAACCCTCCTGCTGGGCATCGTCTTCCCTTTCCCTTTTTTAATCTGAGGGATGAAATGGTTTTTTTATAATCACTTTTGTTATCAGCTCTTGCCCGAGGCAGTGGGGAAGGAGGTCCACTGTTCATGCTCTTCGTCCAACGTTGCGCTATTTTTTCCTTTCCATTAAACAGAATTTCTTTTAAAAGCTTTTTATTAATGGAAGATCGTTTTAACACTGCAAGATTTTTTGAATTTCCGTTTAACTGATTACCTGAAACAATTTTAGAAATGCTAGAATTTTTATTTTATTCATTCATGTAAACCAGTTAGACTATTGTAGAATTTTGGATTAATTGATTAATTTAAAGGAAATTAGAAGATTTAATTGAAAATGGCGCTTGGATATTGATATTATTGATTAACTGAAGCTATTTATAAATGAAATGATTTGGGTTTTTATAATTCAAGCCAGGACAAAAAGCAAGAATTTTGGATATGCTGTTGAATTTAAAGACACTTTTTTTTAACAAGGTTAGAAATCTCTTGATTTAATTGTGGGCTTTCAGTAATTTACAAGAATAAATTCAGAGTTGACTTTGATGATATCTTAATGGTGGCTTCAAAGTTTAGTGTAGTTCTTACGAATGCAGCTTACAACACTCGGCCAGCATCCATAGAAATTTATTATGATAAATTCGTCATATATTTTTGGTGGCGTTCATATGAGTGATAAACAATTCACGTAACAGTAAGTTTTTTAGAAATTTTATATGACAACATACAATGTGTATCTATATATATATGATTGTAAAAAAAAAAAAAACCCGTATTCGATGGGTGATAAAATCCACGTCTCAACTTGCCGTCGCCCAGCCCGGAGCCAGCCTCGTATGCCAAGGAAAATATATGATAACTTTCTTTTTGCACTGATAAACCAATGTAAATGTGCGCTTTGTCCTCATTATCCCCTTTTATTATTATTATCACCTTTCATATTGCTAATGACAAGGACGTGTATGTGAAAACTGCAATAAAATGCGAGAAACCGCGCTGCTAATTTAGACAGTAATGTAATTAGAGCTTTTTTTCAAACTGAAAATGATGATTGTGGCATCATGGTTCACTGCTTTCGTTAATGAATCCAATTACGAATATAATTGAGAAATTAATTACATCAAACAATTCGAAAGTTGATTTTCGATACACTTTCTAACAAAGGCTTTACTGTAGAATTACCTCGACACAAAAAATATTACGATTAATTTTTTATATCATGTTTAACATGTTTTTTTTTTAATTCCTTCGTTATAGTTTACGGATGTATAGACCAGGCCATGTTTCAGAATACGTTAGTTTATTTTCCGTTATCTGGAGGAAAATAGTAACAAGACAAATCAAAGCGCATCCTTGTGGAACTTTTAGCTACCCTTCCAACTGCTCTTTTAATCAAACCCCAGCTAAAAGAATTTGAATCGAGAGGCTGAATGTACTGGGCCGGAAAATCAAGTTGCTAGGCCGATCTTTATGAAATATAAACGCTTCAGAGTCACACTTAGTAATATGCCCTAGAAATTAAAGTTGTCGAGGGTTTCATGTCATCTTCCCCAAGATGGTTTTTATTCTTTACTGATCTCACCAATGCAAGTTCATTAGATATAATATTGGCCTTGCGAAATTTCCCTCTGCCCCTTTCGCGGGAGAACACCAGAATTCTCTCTCTCTCTCTCTCTCTCTCTCTCTCTCTCTCTCTCTCTCTCTCTCTAGTTGCTCATTGAATGGGTGGGTCCCGTTCTCAGCTAGCACTCTGCTGGCCCCACGTTCGATTCTCCGACCGGCCAGTGAAGAATCAGAGGAATTTATTTCTGGTGATGGAAATTCATTTCTCGCTATAATGTGGTTCGGATTCCACAATAAGCTGTAGTTTCCGTTGCTAGGTAACCAATTGGTTCTTAACCACGTAAAATAAATCTAATCCTTCGGGCCAGCCCTAGGAGAGCTGTTAATCAGCTCAGTGGTCTGGTTAACCTAAGGTATACTTAACTTTCTCTCTCTCTCTCTCTCTCTCTCTCTCTCTCTCTCTCTCTCTCTCTCTCTCTCTCTCTCTCTCTCTTCGTTGCACTTAAAGCCATCATCAGTCTTATTGCTTCTTATAGAAGAGCTCCTTTATGTCAAGAAGCAATTACGATTTCATGTTCTAGGTTCCTTTCTGTATCGGAGGTATTAACTTTTGTGGCTCACATCCATGGGCCTATAGCGTTAACGTTTTAAGAAGAAATTCCAGTCAGAACAGTGTACTTACAAGTCACCGTCAGAATTAAAGGCACTTTTAGCCAGTACTGGAAAGCCTTTTAGATTAAAGTCTATTAAATACATCTTGGTTTTCTATCTTTGAAAAAAAGATGAATGTACTCTTTCATTGGTTGTTCGCAAATAATGTAATTTACTTTTACTTCATGTAATTAATATCATAATTTCTTACCTCAGATAGGTAAAATAACCACATTTATTACCGTCGTGCAAGTTCAGATAAATCAACATTTTCTTAAATACAGCTTGTGCAAAAGCCAATGTGCCTTAGCCTTTCCAGCGATGCATTTTTTTTTTCCTTTTTTTTTTGTAACTCGATGGAGCCATGTTGTTACGATTCTTGAATATTGGTTACCAAGAAATTATTTTGACATAAATGCAGTGAGAAACTGTGGTATCAGTAAAAAAAGAGATAAAAGGGAATTATATTCGAAATGAAACATATAGCAGAGTGCATATCAGATACTGTACCCGATGAAGTAAAATACTTTTGTCCAACATTCATACAGTATATTCTTTCAATAAGGCAAACCGTTTCTTCCATCTTTTTCTATCCATCTCTCTCAGTGATACTTCCCTGTCCTCAGTTCACGCTGAAACATTCCTCTGCCCTCTGTAATAAATTACATTCACTGATGTGTTTACAACCTCTCAGCGGTGTCATTTTATCTTCCCGTTCTCCGGAAGTACCTACGGGCTGACAGCTTTAAGCATATTTTGTAAAAGAGGTTTCTTGTACTCAAGAGTAGATTAAATTATGGACCAAGAAAAGAGGCAGTGAGGTACGATTCTTCTTGTACTTTTTCAGATAGAGTGTTGAGTGAGAGCAGGTTTTTAAACCCTTGAAGATTATACTTGGTAATACATACAATATATATATATATATACATATATATATATATATATAGTTATATATATATATATATATATATATATATATATATATATATATATATATATATATATATATATATATATATATATAAACCAGCAGTATGATTTACGTAAAACTTAAAAAAAAAAAAGAAATTGTTCTACATTTCTCATTTAGGCTTAGAAACTGAGATCTGAAACATATGCGATCCGTTTCGGTCGCATAATAACCGCTTTATGGTGGAGATTATTTTATCCCTTTGGGGCCCAGTGCCACTCCTATGCGTACCTGCTGACAGCCTCAGGCATCTTTCATACAACGCCGTCTCGTTACCCCTTTGTGGATTAAATTGTGAAATATGGGAATGGGCAGAAGCGTACAGTTTCCTCTATATTCTTTGACGTATGGCAGAAACAGGTTGGATATTTTACACCAGAAAACTGGCCCTTAGTTATAATACGTATAGAATTGTCCATGTCGTAAAATAATGAGAGAGAGAGAGAGAGAGAGAGTTTTAGACTTTAAACAGATAGGTAGGGATGAAGTCTGTCAATCCGTGAGAAAAAAAAAATTAAATGGCGACGAAAGACAATGAGCTAGATGTATGTCCACACAGACAGGGAGAAAGAGTGAGAGACAGAGAAAGACTAATCTATCAAAAATTTTAAGTGATGACGATAAACCTCAAACAAGCAAAATCTTTCTTTGACCCTGATCGTTATTCAGGGAAAAGGAAACGTTACCAGAGAGAGGAAAGAAAACAAAAGGAGACTTTACTCGCATCGATCAGTGCCCCGGAGACACCAGGAAGGTCTCCCAGAACAAGAAAAGATATTCTCTCAGAAATCGTTCGAGTTTTGCTTGGTTGCGGGCCAACGAAGCCAACGAACATTAAGTAAATTTAGTAGAAGGCATCTCTCTCTCTCTCTCTCTCTCTCTCTCTCTCTCTCTCTCTCTCTCTCTCTCTTCAAAAATCTCTGAGCCGTCGAAGCATTAAGTCATCCAGAAACTCATGTACAAGGTACAATTTTTATATTTGAATTGCATGTAATATCAATAAATATATTTTTATATTTGAATTGCATGTAATATCAATAGATGTCTCCCAGTACAAGAAAAGATATTCTCTCAGAAATCGTTCGAGTTTTGCTTGGTTGCGGCCCAACGAACATTAAGTGAATTTAGTAGAAGGCATCTCTCTCTCTCTCTCTCTCTCTCTCTCTCTCTCTCTCTCTCTCTCTCTCTCTCTCTCCAAAAATCTCTGAGCAGTCGAAGCATTAAATCAACCATAAACTCATGCACAAGGTACAACTTTTATATTTGAATTGCATGTAATACCAATAGATCTTCTAATAGATTCCTTTTTAATACGTTTCATATATTTCTAGATTGTCTCTGATAATATATAATACGAAACGTTATTGTTTTCTGAAGCTGCATTGGTCTCAGGATACAAAATATAAAAACAATTACTAAGGACTGGTTGCTCCAGGCAGATTGTGTAAACTTGGGTAACAGAAAATTAAACTGTCATTTCTGTACATGCATTTATACGTTTATATAAAGCCTCATAATTTAGGAAAAACGTAACGCATGAATTATTGACCACTAGTGCTCGAAAAACACAAAAATATTTTTTAAGAGCCACATGTAATTTCTTTATGTAATTCCGGTTTGTATTTAACATTTTCAGTCATGCTCAGCCTGTGTTTTAAAGTGAAGAGTCCATCATACTGTCGTCGAGCAAACTAAGTAAATGAAGTTGCTGTGCAATGTGTGGATGTGTTTTTTTTTCTTCTCGATGTTTAATCACCCCCAGAGAACACTTGCAAGTTAAGCCATCTGTAGGCACTGCGGAGAATGACAGGAAATGGGACATTGTATAGAAGTAAATAACTTGAATCTCGCTTTCCTTGACTATTGTGTGTGGAGATATGTTGGACGTGTAGTAAACCAACTCCATCGCAAGACTAGTTGCTTTGGTGGTTACTTCCTGGTAGTGATTATGTCTGGATAAATATTTTGCTTCAGTTTCTGGTGTGAAGTTATGGTTTTACGCTCGTTCAAGATATGGTCGGCGTGACCTCTTACCCCTCTCTTTTCAAATATTCAGAGTTTTATGTTTTTTTTTTTTTTTTTTTTGAGTCCTAATAAGCACCTGTCTTCGTTGTAGCGTAAAGATTGTTCTGGACGGCATTCAACTTCAGTTTTATGTTTGCAGGGAGGTATTCATCTTGGATTGCAAGAATGAAATACGTTCTTTCATTCTTGATTCATTCTTCTGTCGATGTAGATATTCCAGTCAACAGCAGTGGATTTATGTTACTGATGTATATTTCGATACT
>NC_089789.1:20128605-20148605 GCF_040412425.1 Macrobrachium rosenbergii
GCTAGATATCACAAAGAAATGTCGTTTTCTACAATTGAAGTTTCGTTTACATGCATAAATTTTTTATTTTATGTTGAATGCCACTTGCAGAGAGAGAGAGAGAGAGAGAGAGAGAGAGAGAGAGAGAGAGAGAGAGAGAGAGAAAAAGGAAGATGAATCTGACCCCATACGATCGATTGTCAGGCGTAAATACATTAACATATTAATTGTTATTCGACTAATAAACGGATAATGAAGTGTGTCACTGTAGTAAAACCACACTATCCAGTTATGTGCAACAGCTGCCGTTCATCCTTCCTTTACTTTTCAGTATAGGCAATTAAGTCCTTGCATTCAGTTTATACTCGAACGTACAAGCGTACAGGTCCACTTTATTCCCGAATGATGACTTGTTTTAACGTCATCACTTTTACTTCTTCCAGGCCCAGTGGTCGTGTGAGTAGTGACTGTTGATGGTAGCCATCCAGGATTTCCCGTGGCTCCTTCTGCTGCCGGACTGGGCGATTCTTTTCTCATCCTTAGGCTGAGAGACGGTGTTGGGAAGCTCTGTAAAGGTGGGTGCAATTGCATTAGACTCTCTCTCTCTCTCTCTCTCTCTCTCTCTCTCTCTCTCTCTCTCTCTCTCTCTCTCTGTAAATGGCAATTAACAAAGAATAAAAATTTATGCATGCGTGTATACGAAACTTAAATTGTAGAAAAAATTTCTTTGTGATATCTAATACTTTTATTATACTAATATTTTTTGTATAACTTTGTGCATCGTCAGAATTATTCTAACGGTCCGAAATAGTTGAATTTCTGTTTATATTGTTAATAACTCCTATAGTCTTCACTCTTTTTGCGAGGCAAATCTGACGCCTCCCTCGTGGGTGACGCCCTCTTTCTTTCTTTCTCTTCCTAGGAGTTTTTTATTCTTCAAGTCTGGACTATAAAGAGGCATTTGGCATTCCGTCTGATTGATAGTCGCGTTTTTAAGATCGATAAATTTTACTGCATTTTTGTGTGTTTTTTTTTAATTCTACTCCCATTCTTTACCACAAAATGCCAAAATAACTTATATGTTTCCGATCTTGCATTTTAGGCGGCAGTCTTACACCTAGCCAAGTGTTTTCTGTTTTACTGGAAAAGTTGAAAACCATTTCTGATATATATATATATATATATATATATATATATATATATATATATATATATATATATATATATATATATATATATATATATATATATATATATATATATATATATATATATATATATGTATATATACTGGATATATATATATGAAATTTTATATATATATATATATATATACATATTTATAATATGTATATGTATGTACAGGGATATGTACAGTATGTATATACATATATATATATATATATATATATATATATATATATATATATATATATATATATATATATACATATATTATGTAATATATATGTATAATATATATATACATAGGTATGTATGCATATATACATATACATATACATATAAGCAGATACCACAGGAAACATTTTTCCTGTGGTATTCCCTTATATACTGAAATCACGTGCATCTACTCTGATTTTTGAAGCATACTCTTATATATATATATATATATATATATATATATATATATATATATATAGAGAGAGAGAGAGAGAGAGAGAGAGAGAGAGAGAGAGAGAGAGAGAGAGAGAGAGAGAGAGACATGTGTGTGTGAAACATTAGTTTGGGGAATATAAACTTAAGCAAATTTTGTAACATTTTTATAATTCCTAATCGTTTAATACTTGAGAAGGAACTCAAGAGATACAGATACTTAGAAAATGCGGAGTATTTGTGAGTGTAAGAGAGGAAGGCGATTTAAGAGTTGTTCCCTTTATATCACCTAATCTTGGAGGAGGTTCCCAAAACTTTCCATCTGCCGTGAAAACTCTGGTCACCTGCGATATATATCCGAAGTTTGAGGCCCATGGACCTTCGACTCTTCTTTGTGGGCCTTATCAGGGGGCGCTTAACAAGAACCCTTCAAGAGAGAGGAGAGTAGGAGTCAGTGCCATATCTCTCTCTCTCTCTCTCTCTCTCTCTCTCTCTCTCTCTCTCTCTCTCTCTCTCTCTCTCTCTCGTACAAAATGCTGCTATGAATTTCTCGATGTGAATTTCTGCCGATATGAATTTCTCGACCAGTAACACTTTTTGAAGAGATGCGGTTATCCAAAAACTCATGAATCATAAAGAATATTAGGCTGATTCATGACCTGAACAACATTCTTAATAGAGCAGTAATATTTATATATACAGGTAAATTCCTGTTTTTTGTACTACTGTTACGCGTTGTCAATGTTGTCGACTTGTCAGAAGACAAAACAAGAGCCTGGTTTTGATACTCATTCAGTGAGCTAATTTTTAAGGCCGCCACAAACGGTCAGTTATACCAGCGCAGTTATGCCTGCAAAAATGAACCCACCAACGCTCAGTTTTGCCTGCACAGACACAACTGCTCAGGTATAACCGAACGTTAGTGGGTTCAGTTTTGCCTGCACAGGCACAACTGCTCAGCCATAACTGAACGCTAGTGGGTTCAGTTTTGCCTGTTCAGGCCGATTGTGCAGGCATAACTGCACAGGTATAACTGAGCGTTAGTGGCGTCCTTTAGGGAGGAAGTGAGACAGACAGACGTACAGGCAATCAGAAAGACGTGCAAAACGGATACGTTCTTAAAGGAATAAATGTGTAAAATGACTATAAAAAAATTGGTGGCTGGCAAATATACGTGTCAAGTGTGCGCGCGTGAGTAAGTTTTTTACTTTTCTGCAGTATAGAATAAAACTACATTTTTATATAAACTGATGATTCACATGAAAGGTATGTTGAGCCATTTGTAGAAATCATTAAAGTTCACACCAGAAGCAAGCATATAGATATAATTTTATTTTCATTCAGATTCTGACAAAAAAAATATTAGAATGACTATCTTTCAACACGAATATTGAGGTAGAAGTTATTAGAATAATTATGTCTCCACCAGATTGTTGATCTAACAATACGGATCATTATTACCATAATGCAAGTACAAAGTTTTTTTTTATTTATAATTTCATGATATACACATTCTGGTAAAAGAGCTATGCTGAAGTATATAATTGCTAGGCAATTTTTAAATAAAAGCTTTCTTGCAAAAGTCTTGAAAGGTAGAGAAAATACGAGACTAAAGAAAAGATTCGCGTCAGAAGGGGAAATTGGTTCATACCGGGGCAATCGTCTGGCCTTACCCGGGGTTTCATGGGTGAAAGGGTCACGAACCAACTATATTGACGTATCGTCGACTCGGGATGACTGTTGATGTGCAGTGGTCAGTTTTGAGACATTAAACCAAGAGAGAGAGAGAGAGAGAAAGAGAGAATAGATTGTATTCGTAGTAGACAACAGCTTTTCTTTACCCTGAATGGTTTAAATATATTGATAAGTTAAGTATACCTTAGTTTAACCAGACCACTGAGCTGATTAACAGCTCTCCTAGGGCTGGCCCAAAGGATTAGACTTATTTACGTGGCTAAGAACCAATTGGTTACCTGGCAACGGGACCTACAGCTTATTGTGGAATCCGAACCACATTATACCGAGAAATGAATTTCTATCACCAGAAATAAATTCCTCTAATTCTTCATTGGCCGGACGGAGAATCGAACGCGGGGACCAGCAGAGTGCTAGCCGAGAACGATACCGACCCGTCCAATGAGGAGCTGAATATATTGATAAGAGAGAGAGAGAGAGAGAGAGAGAGAGAGAGAGAGAGAGAGAGAGAGAATAGATTGTATTCTTCAAGAAGCAGGCAACAGCTTTTTTATACCCTGAACGATTTAAATATATTGATGAGAGAGAGAGATTCTGCTCTTTTTCAGACGACCAGGTGATCTTTCTTTTCTAGTACCTCTGAAATGAAACGAGTAATCCTGATGTCAGTGAGGGGAAAATGTCCTTGACAAGAATGTATCCAAACATCTTCTAGTCAAGGCAACATTGAGCTGCTGAACAGAATTACCTATTAAGCGCCTCAAAATTCGAATAAAATGTCATTCAAACACTGAAATAAGCAACTGTACATGCGAAAACAAAAGCAATTTGATAAAAAATGAATGGAAACCTGTACCGCTGGTTGAAAAGCGCAACTTATTTGCACGAATCTTGTGGGATGGAGGCGACTTGAAAACTCGTTTTGAAGTCCTAGTCCACTTGATGAGTTTGCCTTGTGATCCATCTCAGAAAATTTCCTGTTGAAGCTATTCCCCAGTCGGTCAAGATCGTAGGATCGACGGAACATTTGCTCATGACGTGAATGCAGCAGGAGGGACATTTGTTGGAAAGATAAGGAAATGTGGAGAAACACAATAAATATATATATATATATATATATATATATATATATATATATATATATATATATATATATATATATATATATATATATATATATATATATATATATATAATATATATATATATATATATATATATATATATATATATATATATATATATATATATATATATATTATAATCCACTGGTCATTTTGTACCAGATACTTAAGCAGTTGTAACGACCACTATGCCCTCTTAATTTTCCGAATTCTTCACGCTTTTTTTTTTTTTTTTTAATATAAAGAAATTCTGATGTACGTGGCAGAATTCGAACCTGCATCCAGAGCATCAGAAGGAGGTCACGTTACTTTCTCATTGTCAGATCAGCAACGTGACTTCGTTTTCCATTGTAGTAACGAGCGTTTTCAAAAAGCGTGAAGAACTCGGAAAGTTAAGAAGGCATTGTGGTTAGTACAATATATATATATATATATATATATATATATATATATATATATATATATATATATATATATATATATATATATATATATATATAATATATATATATATATATATATATATATATATATATATATATATATATATATATATATATATATATATATATATATATATATACATAGGTACATACATACATACATCATAAACCATATTGACGTTTTGGCCTGTTTCCGATAAAAAAAAAAATAAAACATTACAATAGTCAGTTCACGAATTAAAAACTTTCAAGTTATACGATAAAGTTATCCAGTAACAACCCACCCAGCAAAAAAGACCACAGTAGATATTACTATTGTCTCTTGTTTATAAAAATTGTATGCGGAAAAAACGATTCTAATACGGAAAAAGAAGGAAGTATAAAGTATTTTGATCCTCTGGCGATGCTCACTCATTTAAAGGTCTTTCTAAAAAAAGAAGTTATGATAAGGAATTTCGATTCTGAACAGAATTAAAATTGACGTTTACAGAAATAAATACCAGAGCTTTTCGAATACTTTTCAACCGGTATTCAACAGTCTTCAAATCTACGTCGTGCGGAAAAAAAAGAAAGAAATTTGCTCCTTTTCACTGCATCAAAATGCATTAGATCACTCGAACCTGCTCTGATGAAATGCATTACATCGCGTCAAGTGGCAGTTAACGAGGCTGCTTCCTCGAAGGTTGCTCTTAAAATGGCTCATTATGAGGACGTTGCGAAGGTCTCGCAAAATGACGTGAGAGAGAGAGAGAGAGAGAGAGAGAGAGAGAGAGAGAGAGAGAGAGAGAGAGAGAGATTATTAGTTCAGTCATATGCAGCTCCAAAAAAAAGAATTAAAGCAATGTTATAACGGGCTACCTTTACGGAATATAAATATAGTGATGGGGTTCATTTGAAAAGCCTTTCAGATCAGTAAACTAAAATGTAACTCTAGATAAAGTTATTTCAAAATCAGGTTAGAACAAAATCATAATGCTGAAATACAGATCCTTTGGCTATGATTCCAAGTACATGCTTCAGCAAGGCACATGGTGGAAGCATTTGTTAATGATATTTTACGACTTCAGTCTTAACGACTATAGATTAAGGACAAGACAGATTGCGTGATTTACCTCGGTCGAAAGGAGAATTATAATGACAGTCAGGTGATTAGGTCTGGTATTTTTTTAAAGTCATCTGTGTAAGAAATAGTAATAATGAGATAAAATTTCCATTTAATTAATTCTTAAAACGCATATGGGTCTTTTCTGTTGAAATTACCCAAATGATAGTGTTTGATAAGTAGTTTAGCTACTATAAAAATGGCAAATCGACGGTAGACGCTTTATTCGGAATTGCTAAATGATTTTTAAAGAAATTAACTCACGATTTATGAGTAAAAAAAGTCAAGAGTTATTACTACAGCTTAGGAGGCTTTTTCCAGTTCCGTCTTATCCGTCTTCTTGTAACGAATATTGCTAAAAGAGTTGTTTGATCATTTTAACCAAAATTTTATCAAAAGTGTGCGTCCTAAAAGGAAATACATGATTATATTTTGCACATATACTAGACAGGAATACGACCTATCTTATACTCTTTGGTGTTATGAGAAGTGGTGATCAATTCTGTTGACTCTGGGACTCCCAAATTTGAAATAATATTTGCAGGCCTTAATAAAACCATGAAACCAGGGAAGTATCAATTGCATAAGCCAAGCAGTAGCTGGGAGTAATGTCTAATGCAAAATTCATTAAGACACACCGATAAAGAGAAAGAGAGAGTGAGAGAGAACAGAGGAGAGATGGAGCACACACCCGATAAGGCAGCACTTGGCGAAGGAAGACAAGTTGCATTGTAATGAACTGGGTAGGTTTTCCAGATCATGATTCCTCAGAAAATTCGTTCAGTGCACCTCAAGCAAGGGTGAATATTTCAGATGAGATCTGTTAGTTCTTCTAAACCTTTCCTTTTAATTTTCTGAAATAACTTGCCTTGATTATACGGTAATTAAGTCAGCTCGCTTGAATAATGATGACCTCTTTAATTACTCGAGCGAGCGTAGGGTTTTACACGCACTATTTTCCGCCTGCGTAAAGGAAAGAGAATAATTGAGGTTAGCAGTGTGATGTTAATCCTAAGTTGAAAAAGTTTAATTATCAGTTCTGTTTAATTTGAAAATTTTTAATGTTCGTCCTTTAGTCATTAACTTTCCTCTCCTTTCATTTTATTTCCTCTGTCCAATATTTAAAAGGTAAATATAATATTACAAGTTATGAAGACTTTTGTGACAATGAAATTTTAAATCAGAATTAAAATAAGATTGTAGTCATTTTACTTTTGTGACAATGAAATTTTAAATCAGAATTAAAATAAGATTGTAGTCATTTTACTCTGAGATCAAATTTTATTAGGTACTGCCGGGTTTCGATCCCACGACTTGATAGCTCAGTGGGTAGACCGTCGACTGGAGTTGTTGGAAGGAAACTGTGTCGTGGGATCGAGACCCGGCAGTACCGATCCATTTATCACTTATAAATTCCCTTCGGTGATCATTCCCCATCGGGGATATTCCCGAGGCAGCGTGAATTTGATATTAAACAACATTTGTAGCTTCATGAATGTATATAAATCACGGTGTGATAAAAATTTCATATATATATGTATATATTCATTCGTGTAAGTCATTTGTCGTGTGAGTATCATTATCCAGTAGAACCGGCTTCTTATTTTTAGTACCGTTTTTTTCTTATTTAATAAAATAAGGACTTATGTGGCAGGGGCAATTAAAAAAAAAACAAGCAGAGATCAAAGCTCCATGAGGTAAGACATTACGTTTCAATGCTGGCGGGTGAATATGGCATGGGCTTGCGTGTATGTGTATGCCTAGGCCTATTTATTTTTTTTACTTATTTTCGATATGTTTTTTGCTGAAGGTATCTAAAATACGCGGATTTGCAGAAGTATTTTGTAAATGTAAAATTCATTTTATTTTTCCTAGACTGTACTGATATTTTATCAATTTTACTCCATGTTTTCATGTCTATTCATTGAATATACAATACGTGTGACACTTTCCACTCAAATATTGCCATATTACCTTCATTATAATCTATCACGTTAAGGATTGAGAGGTGAGACGAAATGAATTTGTTAACGTGTGAAATTCGGGTCAGATGTCATTTAGCAGCATCAGAAGTGAGGCAAACTGAATTAGGTCTTAAAGGTGTAGAGATATTTTTTCATAGCTAGTTTAATGATATAATGTTACACTTATGTCATAAGTTTCAACATTATGATATTAAATTAGAATTTCTTATACATGTAAGAAAGAAGTGTGAAAGACATATGATGATAGATAGCGTAGCTTTACGTAATAGTCATTGAACATTGCTTAGGACCCCTCGGGCGTGCCTTAAAGTAAGGGGCATTTTAGCATTGTAATTAAGTACTCAGGTGACTGTAATCTTGGAAGAACAGAGGCTGTCAAGAAATGCTACGAGGATAGAAGAAAAACCAAATACCTTATGAAAATGTCTACGAGCACAACACAATAATCACACCAGCGCCTATGAAATGCATGTGTATAAATGTTTTTGACACTACTGTTGCCTGAATGTATAAATCCAAAATACTATTATTCTGTGAAAGGCATCTGGAATGATTTATAGAACGGGCTGAAAAATTGAAATGATTTTAATGCATAATTAATGGTGAAAAGGGTTACTGAATGCAGAGTATTTTTACAGAAGATTTTCTGCATCACTCGGGGAATGAGCAGTTTTTGTGTTTCCAAAAAAGTTCGGCTAAAACCTTAACTTCCCAAAGGATAAGTGGACTGATCCATGTATCTGAAAAAAAAAATGCAGATTAGGACATTCTTTCCTTTTATCCAACTTCACTTTAGAATAAAGAAGAAAATTTAAAATGAATACACTCAGTAAGTAAAGCGTCTTTATAATAAACTGGGAAGGCTTGACTTTAATTTTCACCTTAACTCATAACAGGAAAAGTTAATAAAAAAATTCTCTTAAGTCAAAGTTGTGAAATAAAAAAAAATTTATCTAGTTTTCTGTTAATGGACATAAAGGACACTAAATGCTAGTAAGCGAGGAAAGTCAGAAGCTGTTAAAATTAACTATTTGCGCAGTACATGCAGAGAAAGAAAGGGTGAGACTGATAAAAGCTGTGATGCGAAGAAACTAAATAGACGAAGTGCGTTGGTTCCAACTCCACAACGGAAGAGGCGATTTCTACTTTTATTCTTCATCTGGATTTAAGAACTTTAGCAAGAGAATATATATATAAAAAATCTAGAATCCAGAAATTAAGAGATCACGGGAGGGATCAGACTATCTTCCGATGGTATAGTCTGAAATAATGCGTTGACTTGGAGGGGTGGAAGAGGTATCAGAACGAAAGGGCCTTAGCACACAAGGAAAGCGCGAGTGTGCGTGCAATATAGTGATGAACGGCGCCGTGCGTGTAGATCTTTGAAGGTGAGGTGACAAAACTTTTGTTTCTCGTTTCTGTTGGTTTTCCTGAATCCAGAGATCCCCATTAGAACCCATATTCCCTTTAACATCTTGCCTCACTTTAAAAAAAAAAAAAAAAAAAAAAAAAACTCGTGTGGGCATACGGCCAGTCTACTCAAACCAAACATGTTTTGTGCGGGTGTTGTTTCTTGCTAATCATTAGAATTTTCCTGTAATTTCTTCACCTTAAAAATATATTTGCAATGAAAGTGACAGGTAAAAACTATCGTCAGTATCTGGAAACTATATTTAGTTTGTAATTACGCGCCTCGATGACAACATCTAAAACGATAAAACCGAAGTTATTTCCATGAAAAGTTTTTTTTTTTTTTTTACGATTTCCAGATGAAATGTCGCTTCGTTTTAGGAATGCCTTTTTTTGTCATCTTTGTGGGCCGAATGCATTGCACGTGTACCAGCGGCAGTTTGACAATTTCACTTGCTCATATTCTCTCTTAATGCCTCGTCAATGAAGCCTTGTGTGGGCTTCAGAGGAGAGAGAGAGAGAGAGAGAGAGAGAGAGAGAGAGAGAGAGAGAGAGAGAGAGAGAGAGAGAGAGAGAATGTGGAGGTAGGAATGGTTTGACCAGGGGACACACAGAAAGAGAGAGAGGGAGATGAAAACGGGAGTTGCCCTTTGGCAATATTGAAGGTTATGCGAAATGTTCGGACTGAACAAAAATGGATTTTGAAAATTATGAAGAATAAGAAGAGAGAAGTAAAATTTTAGGCGACACGGTACGATGGCAACAAAATGTTTGCCTTGGGTGAGATTCGTCAGATACAAATTTAGCGTGCACAGTAGGCCAATAATTTCACTATTTTATAACCATTTCCTGACAATTTATTCAACAAGTAATTCATACAACCATGGTTTGGAATTTTCTTGCTCGAAATATATTGATATAGAATTCCAAACTATTCGAGGAAAGTCACTTTCCCTCGGATGATGCAGAATGACACGGAGCAAGTATCAAAGTCAATTCTACCTGCTGTACATGAGTCCCATCGAGAAGGCTACTGATCAAGCAGATAAAGCCAGCCATATTTGATTTTAGTTTTAAGTTAATGGGTGATCATTCGCAAATTTATACATATAAAAAAGGAGTTTTTATGCTGGTTAACTAACCAGTGAATCCCTGTGTAAAATCCGTCAGTTGTGGGTAATATGAAGTTAGATAACGAACACCAGCTTCGAATTTACAGTTACAGGCAATCTTTCCTATAACATCAAAGATTGTTTCGTGGCCTGAGAGTGTTTGCCACATACAATCCAGCAACATTGTAATTTCTATCTAATCAAGTGAAAGGAACGACAATTATCTCTTTAGAAAAGAAGTTTGGAAGCCTCATATGTTTTAGACAGGAAAAGTCCCGTTATATATAACAATAATAATAATAATAATAATAATAATAATAATAATAATAATAATAATAATAATAATAATAATGATGATGATGATGATGATGATGATGATGATGAGTAAATAAATAGATAAATGAATAGATAAATAAATGGAAGGAGTAATCTCGAAGCTAATCGCTGTCTTTGTAAGTGGGTTCTGATGGCTGCTGCTGATTAGTATGCCCTTAAAGGGTGTGACAGTGTCTCTCGTAATCTAATTACTCTCGTCGATTATGTGGAAATTAAGCAGCCTCCCTTGCTTACGAAGCACCTCGTTAACTACTCAGACTCAGTGAAAATACGGAATGGCATTAAACTCATTTCTCTCTTCCAGACCGAAGTGGATAACTTAGTGTAGAATGATGACGGGAGCAAAAACATTATTAATAAATAAAAAGAAAGGAAGAAAGAAGGATGCCTGGTTACTTTTTTAAAATACAAAATAGTTATGAAATAGCGTAGATAATGAATCCTTATTCAGACATCCCTTCGCGGAATTACAGTCACAGCCAGTGAATCTGAAGGTTTCGTTATCGTGCATAGGCAACCTGCCACAAAGGCACTGAATGCAGTATCGACTAATAGGTTGACAGAGCACGACAATGAAACTCTCTGACTCGTTGCCTGTGGTTATGGTACCTTTGGTATTCGCTTTCCAAAACTCATATCGCATCAGAGTATTTAGGGAAAACGGGTGTCTGTCTGTAACACGAAAATATTAAGTAAACTGAATATAAATCGTTATAATGATTGGGGTTTTTCCAGTGATGATTACAAAAAGAACTAAAACATTATAAGTTGAATGTTTCAGATTCTGATCAGGAAGGATAATCAAAATATATATATCTAATTAATATCCTTCCTTACTGTTTCTCTAGCATTCTGTTATCCCCAGTCTTTGGAAATTCCTTTCAGAAGAGAAATATCCTAAATAGCATTGGATATTTCCCCTTATTTACCAAGTTGTTTAAGAGGTCTTTTATCAGTGGTGTTCATCAGAAGATGAAATCATATCTCGTACAGCAGAGTGTTTCCCTCTAGGTAAAATATGATGCCTGATTTGTGAAAGCTCCTCTACTTGGTGAAAATAAAGCCAAAATGACCGAAATTAAGTCTCAGTGACGTTTTCCACTCAAAGCAAGACGGAGAGAAAGAGAGAGTGAAGTCGCAAGAGAGATATTTGCCTGCAATTTTGATTGTCATTTACAGTAGTCGTTAACTTTGAAGGCTCGTAACTAGCAGCATTATTAGCCGTTTCACTAGTAACTGCCTTCTTCAGAGTAGTAGCTTTTCTTTTCACCGTGATAATGGGAATTGCTTTTAAGTCTTCTCATTGTTTCTTATCGACTAGGAGAGAGTTAGACGATCACACACTGCCTAAACTGCTACGTATCTTTTCAAGTGCAATGACAAACAGAACGAACAAATTTGAGTCATTTTATAGGCCGGGCCAGAGGAAAACTAAAAGTAAGAAAAGGACCCTTAGGGAGAAGGTTCAAAAGTCAACGGGAAACGAGAAGCAAAGAAAGAACTCCAAAGCCTATGTATAAGCAGTACAACAACATAATCTCAAGATTCCCATAACAGAAAAGCTTGTTTCAGTTGATGCCGCGGTTTTCTTGACAGATTCTTTTTCGTAACATTTGATGGATGTTTAATGTTTCATTAAATGATGATGGTGTTATCAAGAAAGTAGAGGTCAGAGGTCCACACCAGTCCTGTTACTCCCTTTCACAACTTACCATACTTACCTTACCTTACCGGCATGATGCAGGTTGAATCTAAAGAAACCAACCAGTTTAATGGAATTCACTCCGTATTTGCCCCATGTTAAAAACGCGCCGAAGTTTCCTCGGCGCCATCGAGTTTTCTGTACAGTGTATAATGCTGTATGAGCCGTGAACCATGAAGCTTTCAGCCACGGCCCGGTGGTGGCCTGTCCTATAGCGTTGCCAGACGCACGATTCTGGCTAACTTTAACCTTAAATAAAATAAAAAACTTCTGAGACTAGAGGGCTGCAATTTGGCATGTTTGATGATTGGAGGGTGGATGATCAACATACCAATTTGCAGCCCTTTAGCCTTAGTAGTTTTTAAGGGCAGACAGGAAAAGTGCGGACGGACAGACAAAGCCGGCACAATAGTGTTCTTTTACAGAAAGCTAAAAAGTGCAAAGACAAATTTTACAGCGTAAACGCTTCTCTTACGGCGGACAACTCGAACTTATGACTTTGTGAGGAAACTTTCCTATCAGAAACTTCCTTATCTGAAATTTCCCCACAGAGGAATTGGATAGCTGTGGATCTGTATACCATTTGACCCCATTTCCGAAAATTACAATGATTTTTCCCTAAACAAAGAACCTTATCTCGTGACCACAAACTTGCCCAGTGGTTCCACCCGGCAATTTCGTGCGGAGCCTAATTTCATAATTGCTAGGTCGTTGTGTTCCCGATTGATTTAATGTTGATCATAACTGAAAATGACCTTTGTATGCGGGGATTTTATCTGGTCGCTTTATGGTCAATTTACTTCCATCGTGGTAATCATTTCTCGATCTAAGATTCTTAATTGGTGATCATTACTGAATTTCATTGGTCTTTTATACGTCATCCGCCTTGTAATTATCTAATAGTTATCAGCCTTTAACAGATACAAAGATGTTATTATGAGTGATTGCTTCGTAGGCAGCGAAGAATCAGTTCTTATTCATGATATTTCCAGGTTAGAGGTATTGAGGGGTTGGGAGTTGGGGAGGGAGGAGGGAAGCTGGTTAATGATTAATCCGCATTTTTGTTGACAGACTTCAAGTGGACCGGAGACTCTTGACTGGGCTTCTGCGGAGCAAACTTACCTCTTTTCTCGCTATTTCCTTTTTACCATTACTTTTATAGTTTTTAATTATCTCGTAATCTGGTTTCTCTTAGCGCAAACAGACACTGCATACATTTTGATCTGATCCAGTTTTCAAAGGAAGGGTAATGGAGAGTCAGCATTATTTAGTATGAAATTGTTAAATTCCTGTTGAGAAAGGACAACATAACACTAAAAATATTTTTTATAACTACTCTTTTAATGAAAAAAATATACCATGAACTAAAAATGCTAATGGAAAAAGTTAAACGTCTTATTTCGTTGATTTAATTCCTTCTTTTAATATATATATTAGAAATATGATCCTTCTTCATTTCCTTTTACATAAATTTGAAATGGAATAAGCCATTTATTGACGCATTTCTCTACGAAATATACTATTGGGCTCTCTTATGATGCGTTTTCATTATACGGAATATCAGGATATAGAAAAGCTAAGAATATTTGTTATTTAGGTGACTTAGGGAAAATAGACCCTGTGCTGTTGTGCTGTAAATAAGTAGACCTGTGGGAATGCAATTTATCCTTGAAACTTCAAATGTGAAAGTGCCGGAGAGAGAGAGAGAGAGAGAGAGAGAGAGAGAGAGAGAGAGAGAGAGAGAGGAAGCTGTTAACGCGAGAGAAAGAGAGAGAGAGCGATCACAGAGACTAAGGCCTTGTGTCAATCGCATTACAGACGACAGTTAATGAAGTTACCCCGTCGACAACTACTTTCAAAAGCCCATTAAGTGTCCCTTGTAGTACCCAGGCCATAAACCAATTCTACATAAGAACAGTGCGTGAGCGCACAAAGTTTATATTGGCAAGTTCCCGTAGGTGGGTAGTGCCGTCACTGCACCTCATGCGGACCACCGCAGGCATTACTTAAGGTTCTTTGTAGCGTCCCTTCGACCGCTACCTGCAACCCCTTTCATTCCCTTTACTGTGCCTCTGTTCATATTCTCTTTCTTCCTTCTTGCTATCCACCCTCTCCAAACAATTGTTTCATAGTGCAATGGCGAGGTTTTCCTCCTGTTACACCTTTCAAACCTTTCTGCTCTCAGTTCCCCTTTCAGCGCTGAATGACCACATAGGTCCTAGCGCTTGGTCTCTGGCCTAAATTCTGTGTTCCATTCCATTCCATTAATTTGTCAGGACAGCGTTAGCAGAATTAAACGTCGACGTTGAAAGACGCCTGTGCAGTGCATCTCCAGGCTTCAAGGCGATTAACCTTTCGAAAGAGAAGAGAGACGGAGACAGTCGTGGTTGGAGGGGGGTTGGGTCTTTTTGGGCAGACTCCCCTCCCACCTCTTTCTGTGGACATTTGATAACCAGAACTCCGAGATTACTCCAAACAGAATGAATTCCCCAAAAATAATTATTCTTCTTTGACAGAACTCATCTAGGTTCTTCCCGCCCTCGGGATTAGGGCTTCACGTTATTAATCTCGGGATATTCCTGCAGTGCGATGAATATTCGCCTGTTTTTAAATCAGGGGAAGGTTTTTACACAGACACACACACACACACACATATATATATATATATATATATATATATATATATATATATATTTATATATATATATATATATATATATATATATATATATATAAAAATATATATATATTATATAATTTAAAGCATTTTGGCATCTGAAAAACGAGATTTCTTGCATGTCGCATATTTTTTGGAAAAATGTATATTTCTAGTTTCTTAATGAATGGTATACTTACAAATATGAAAACTTTTGAACACTGACAGCATTAGACATTAAGTTGCGTGTCTTAAGAACTGAAGAGAAAGATTGCGGTTAATGGAGAGTCGACAGCAGCTCCCGGAGCGTGTTGAAGATGATAAGGAATTGGTGGCAGGGATTCAGGAAAGGGTCATAAATTGGGACGAGTTGGTAAGATATGAAATATTTTCACAGGACCAGTATGCGGCTGGAAGTAAAGATGATGGAATACAAACTTACGTGATGTGGGGCAAAACTCAGAGAAAATACGTTAATGCAATTGAATATACTAACCTGATGCACACATTTTAATCAATTGCACTTTAAGGAGGTGCACTTGATTACGTCAAACTGGTACAACCTCCCAAAATCAGTTATGAAAACAAACGAAGATTCTGGTTTGAATAAAATCCCAAACACTTTTCTGAGACCAATCGATTTTGAATCGACAGCAGAAGTTTCCACATTAATCTTCGCCCCAAATTGCCAAGGGGGAAATATGGAAAACGGTTCCCCTTTCATACGATGAAGTGTTATGTATAGCTGGACTGTCGACAATAAATTTGATTTTACAGCAGTGTAACGACACATGAAGTATTGCCAGCATGCGAGAGAGAGAGAGAGAGAGAGAGAGAGAGAGAGAGAGAGAGAGAGAGAGAGAGAGAGAGAGAGAGAGCAATTCTCCCCTAGGTACTTGTTTTTCTGTCTCTACCATCATAGATATGTCTCTATTTTCCAGTTCATTAGAGTTTTTTTTCTGTTTTATTTCGATATTTTACGTCTTCTAGCCTTCCACGCAGTCTGTGGAAAATAACTTTTCGTTCATCTTCCTTTTCTCCTTTATTCAGTGTCCTAGCTTCTGGACAACCTTTCTCCACCTCCGCCTTCTTGGTCTGGGATGCCTTCGGCCCCTAGCTGCAACCCCTTTCGTTCCTTTTACTGCACCTCCTTTCATATTCTCTTTCTTTTATCTTAATTTCCACCCTCTCCTAACAATTAATTCATAGTGCAACTGCAAGGTTTTCCTCCTGTTACACCTTTCAAGCCTTTTATTGTCAATTTCCGTTTCTGCGCTGAATGACTTCATAGGTCCCAGTGCTTGGCCTTTTGCCTAAATTCCATATTCAATTCAGTTCGGTTCTTGGTCTGGGACGTTATTTAGGTCCTTATTGGTCTCTGACTGCTATCGATCCAACGTCTTGACAGGGCTTGCCGACCATTCCAAAATGATGACTGGGTGGGACCCTGTTTTTTCCCATTCCGTCATGTTCTTTTTTTCCGCTGCCTGAATTTATATAAAAAATGAGAAATAACGGTTACAATGCATAAGGCTATGTGTTTTTACTTGAGTAATTAATGTAGTTCCTGATTCAAGAGAGGGCTGGAACTCAGATTTCGTGTTATCTTTCTGGTACATATTTATTTCCTCTTGTTTATGTTATAAATCTGTTCGTTATGTTTGATTATCCATTTATGATATAAAGATATAAGAACATTATGATCATTGTTAAACTGGAATCATCTGTTTAACTTGACTTTGCTTATTCATAAACCAAGGCACAGTCTTGAAGATGAATTCCGCCTTGCAATGGTTCGCTCATATTTATTCTGGAGAAACCCCAACAGAGTCAACTCCAATCGTTTTAAGTACGCCAGTTTGCTTAAACTTTCTCTGTGTCCTTTCAGAAAATCCATTGTGAGTTAGTTTCAAGTTGGTTTCCAGTTTGAGATACTTTTGACTTTCCCAACTCAAATCCCCTTTAGTCGCCCTTCTCTTCCCCACAGCTCCCCGCCCCGTCGCCTCCTCCCTTACTCCCCGTAGCCGGGGTGGGGGGTGCGTAATGCCGTCAGTGCACCTCATGCGGTACACTGTAGGCATCACTTAAGGTTCTCTGCAGCGTCCCTTCGGCCCCAAGCTGCAACCTCTTTCATTTCTTTTACTGTACCTCTATTCATATTCTCTTTCTTCCATATGACTTTTCAACCTCTCCTAACAATTGATTCGTAGTGCAACTGCGAGGTTTTCCTCATGTTCCACCTTTCAAACCTTTTTACTGTCCATTTCCGTTTCAGGACTGAATGACCTCATAGGTCCCAGCGCTTGGCCTTTGGCCTAAACTCTATATTCAATTCCTCCCTTACTCCACTGCACCAAAGGCCAAATAAACGCTGAAGGTCAGGTAAACTTTAATGAGATAATCTGATTGCTTCCACTGTTAGACTGCGTCGGTCATTATGGTAATGGTACCAATGCGTATGCATATGGGGGAATTAAATCTGTATTCTGCCACTGTTAGCGCAGATACTTGCAGAATCAGTGGTCCTTTATTGGGGTGAAATTCACTTAAAACATGTTTCACCTGTTCATTTCTTTTTCACGAGAATGTAGCTTTGAAATTACACGTTAAAGGAGGAGGAGGAGGAGGAGGAGGAGGAGGGAGAGGAGGAGGAAGGCAATGCAGGAACTGCTGAGGCAGATGAAAACTCATCGATGCAGTGACAAAAAAATGGAGTAGTTTTACCACAATCTAACTCAAATAATTACTGTGATTATGTGGTGCGTACATTGAGCGTTTTCATTTTCAAATCATTCGGAGGTAATATTTGTTTCATTTGCACTGAAAGAAGACTTGACAATGCATGTATCATTTCCATAGGATTAACCCATTATTATCTTGAGGAAAATATTCTCTAAGGAAGGAAGTGACGGTTTTTTCTCACACTGGCCCGGGGAAACCAGACAAATAGGAGATTAAAGATTATGGGTAGGCCTTACGGACGAAAGAATAGAAAGAGCTGCCTCTTAAAGGCAGGAATGTTAGGAGATTCAAGAAAAACAATCAGGGAGAGGACTCCGAAGCTAAGTAGTAGAGGGAAAGGCGCTGTCTTTGAAGTGTTTAGCCATTGAAAAATACGAAGAATATGCAAAATTAATGATGAAGAAAACATCGTTACATTGGTTTCTCAGGTCATTAATTCACTGAAATTCCCACGGCACCCCAGAGTATGTGTAGGGCTTCCGGATTTAATAATAAAATAGCACTGAAAATTGTATTTCCCGCATTTCTTAGATATGTCTTCTGACATCAGAACGTGAATCTGGCTTAGGAAAAGGAGCAACATTGCTAAAAGAAATGCTCGATTGCAAGAGTTCTGTTAACTAACACCAGAGAAGAGATGGGAACAGCCTCTAGAGTGAGTGTGGTGTATATGACATACTAACTGGCATAAAATGAAGGAAATGAGAGCCTACTGAAATTTTTTTCTTTTTTTTACTTTGAAACTAAATGAAAACTCAATAGACGGTTGAGGTTACTAAGAACAAACTAAGAAAATGGCAATGATAATGATATGGCTTTATATGAAAGAAAATTGAAAGCTCATAATGGACGGTTTTTTTGGGATGTACATTGGCATGAATGGAGATAAACATAATAAATTTTCAACGGAAAACGAAATATTAAATGAATAAATTATTGAATGGGCATAGGGAAGCATGAACTTATATACAAGATACACATATATACGTATCAGTATATATATATATATATATATATATATATATATATATATATATATTAGAAATAATCAACACACAATCACGTGTGCAACAGAAATAAATTTCTGACTCACATTAGGATCGAACCCAGGTCTTTCAATTGAAAGGTAAGGGCGCTGCCCACTAGGCCATACAAGTCATAAAAGAACTTGGAACCTGAGCACCACTGCACACAAGGAATTACCTGGGCAAGCTAACTGCTTGCATACCAGCGTGTTTTCCCCAACTTCCCGACTCAGCAATGACCCAATTGATAGCACTTCATTCGAATTATCCCTTCTGATCCTGATGTGAGTCAGAAATTTATTTCTGTTCCACATGTGATTGTGTGTTGAATATTTCTATCATATTCACTCAGAAGGGATAATTTGAATGAAATGCTGTCAATTGAGTCATTGCTGAGTCGGGAAGTTTGGGAAAACACGCTGGTATGCAAGCAGTTAGCTTGCCCAGGTAATTCCCTTGTGCAGTGGCGCTCAGGTTCCAAGTTCTTTATGACTTGTATGGCCTAGTGGGCAGCGCCCTGCCTTTCAATTGAAAGATCTGGGTTCGATCCTGATGTGAGTCAGAAATTTATATATATATATATATATATATATATATATATATATATATATATATATATGTGTGTGTGTGTGTGTGTGTGTGTGTGTGTGTGTATGTGTGTGTATGTCTGTATATATATGCATATGCATGCGTGTGTGCACGCATATGTTGTATCAGGGATAGTCAAAACATCCTGATTTTGTAACTCGTTAAAAACGCAATGGTATCCAAGATAAAGTTTCGAGAACGAATTAAAAATTCTAGACACTCTTACCAGATTTATTGCTTGGAATCGAGAGCAGTAGTTTCCAGTGATACAAAGCCTCATTTTCGGTGAATGCTAGATATAATATACTAAAGGATATTATTCACACCAGTGATTTACACACTGGAAGAGCTGCCAATAAATTTGCTTTCCTTTTTTTTTTTTAGCATTGTACCGGCATGTGAAATAGTGCTTGGATGGCAGTGTTTAGTTTTCCAAAAGTTCGCTGATATCTAAGGATGACCAGGACAGGACCATTTTGTTTGTTTT
>NC_089789.1:20153605-20171105 GCF_040412425.1 Macrobrachium rosenbergii
TTTCGGTCCCCGTGTTTTATAGCTGCTAACCAGTTATGCAATTTTTCAAAACAGCCGAATTTAGTAGTCGTATGCCGACACGATAAAGGTCATTAGGCGTACGCTGTTAGTTCCATAATCGTTGTCGATCCGCAGATTTTTTCTTCTGTTTTAATAAATAATAACGAAGTTATTTTTGCTAGCTATATTTCTCTTTTTAGATTTTTGTTTATTACGCTCTTTCAGATCCTAATATCTGGAAATAAATTTTCATGGGAAGTTGTTAATTTTATGGCAGGCGTTTGTTAACACTATAGCCAGTATACAATACAAAATGGCCTTGCAGTGTTAGAACAAATAGGATAGGACGCCTTTGTCTCTATAAATGCGGCAGCCCAAAAAAGTCTTGTTTGTACGAAAAATCTCACGCAGCTTTTCGACACAAAATCTTGGAAAAGATGTGGTGCATTCAAAGTTTATGCAAATATATATATTACATATATATATATATATGTGTGTGTGTGTGTATGTACATATATATATATATATATATATATATATATATATATATATATATATATATATATATATATATATATATATATATACACTATATAAATAAAATATATGCTGTATTATTATTATTATTATTATTATTATTATTGTTATTATTATTATTGTTATTTATTATTAATAATAATAATAAACAAAAGGAATTCTAAATTTTTCAAAAAGTTAAGAGGTTTCTGTGGCACATTATTAAAAATTCATGTATTACGTCAGTGTGAATGGTATATTCCAGTACTATTATTATTATTATTATTATTATTATTATTATTATTATTATTATTATTATTATTATTATTATTATTATTATTATTATTATAAAAGAAATGAACACGAGCCGGAAGTCCATAAAATGTGCGGAGGCAGATTCCACAAAATAGAAATGCTCCAATGTATTAAACGAAATTAATGTGAAAAGGAAATTATTAGGACCATAGCTTCAAGCCCAAATTGACGGACTCTCGATAAATGCCATTGGCAAGGGAGGATCTGTCACACGATTTTCTTACAAGAATTTGGACGTCAAAAAAATAAGATAGTCAGGAAACCTATTAGTCATAATTGATATAAACAAGTACAAAATGCGCCGAAGTTTCTTCAGCGCAATCGGTTTTTCTGTACAGCGACTAATCAAGGCCACCAAAAATAGATCTATCTTTCGGCGGTCTCGGTATACTGCTGTATGAGCCGCGGCCCTGGAATCTTTAACCACTGCCCAGTGGTGGCCTATCCTATATCGTTGCCAGAAGCTCGATTATGGCTAATTTTAACCTTAAATAAAACAAAAAATAACCAGGCTAGACGACTACAATTTGGTATCTTTGATGAATGGAGGGTGAATAATCAACATACCAATTTGTAGCCCTCTAGACTGTAATTTTTAAGATCTGAGGGCGGACAGAAAAAATTGCGGACGGACAGACAAAGCCGGCACAACAGTTTTCTTTTTCAGAAAACACAAAGGAGCGCACTTCATGAAACAAGTGATGCCAACCAAAGGCCTTCAGAAATGAACAGGGAACTGAAGGGATGAGGGGCACGAGGAGTCACAGTAGATGAGGTTGGTGAAAAGACTGATGTCTCGACGGTGTCATTGATGACAGATTTTTGGTGATTTCAAAAGTAGAGCTCCGTGTTTGCATATCGGTAAGACACCCGGGTCACAGTAGATTTGTTTATGGTGGAAATATTTCATGTAACAACTGTGGCCTGATGACGCTGATGAAACGACTAGCTACCTTAAAAGAAAACAAGGCGTATCCAAAGGGGAACCAAATTCGTGTTCAGACTGGCCTTCTTCCAAATTCGGGTCAGTCTTTTGACCACTAGCCCCGTATAAGTATGCAAAATGAAGGAACCTTACTCCGAGCTTCAGGATGCTACGTAATGTCATAGAATCGGGACGCAAATTCCTGAGATGTATGCTATAGTATTGCACCAGACGTTGTTTTTTTTGCCATGCCCCTAGGTTAGGTTAGGTTAGGTTAGGTTAGGTTAGGTTGGGTTGGCTTGAGTGAGGATAGGTTGCGCTCGAATTATTTGGGTGTGGGAAACATAATGAGATTATTTTCAAGGAAATTCTATGGTTAGTTTTTAAGATATGGGGTCCCGCTTTTTTTCAGGGAAAGGTCGGTACTCGGTTACATCTCGGGAGAATGCGATCGGGACTTGCCCGTTTTAACCCTCTCTTTACCCTCACTTTCATTGCCGACCTTTTTTGCCTGTGTGCTCTAGTATGCATTGTGAACCTGTAATAAAATCATATGAACATTTACAGCTCGGAAGGGAAATAAAGTAATGGTAGGAAAATGGCAAGTTGGCACGAAATGGTCTCCAGGGTACAGCTAAGCTTGTGTTTCACAATAAATGTATTAGGTCTTTATCTTAATGAATGGCATTACATATCCGTATCTAACAAACGTAGGTAGTAAATGGCACCCATAAAACAAACTTTTCGTGGTTCTCACTGGTTTTCACAAGGTCAGTATGCTGAAACAGCTACAGAGGTCCTTTATTCCTCACACCGTTGTACTGTGGAACAGCCTCCCAGATGATGTCGTGCAGTTGGAACTTCAGAAGTTCAAGCGAAAATGCAATGCATAAATGCCCTAATACTATTCTCCTTGCATTTTAATACAATTTTATCTATTTATCTATTTATTGATTTATTTTGTTCTTTTTTAATAATTGGTATCTCTTCTGTAGGTATTTCCCTTTACTTCCTCTTGCTTCTTCCTAATGAGCACCATATTCTTTGGAAGCTTGAATTTCAAGTCAGTGGCCCCTATGGTTGGGGCCTGTTCCATATGAATAGGTTTCATCTCCTGAACGATAATAATAACGTATAAATATCACTCCCAGCCCCATCCCTCACTCTCTCTCTCTCTCTCTCTCTCTCTCTCTCTCTCTCTCTCTCTCTCTCTCTCTCTCTCTCTTCAGGCACGCATACACACGTGATCATTCGTTGACCTGAAACCTTATTCTCATATAAGCTTAACCTAAATTCTCTACGTATAATTTCATCGGATATCTGTTTCATTGCACATATTACAGAAACATAAGAAAAAAAAATTGATGACGAACATGGATTCAACATGTTCCAGGAACTGCTCCAATTTACTTGCCGTTCCTTTCAGAAAATTCATAATGAGAGCATCGGGGATGCGTTCGGGGAGAAAAGGGACCGGGGAATTAGAGGAAGGAAGGAATCAAGGAGGCGAGGAGCGATGGCCACTTGAGAGGCCGCCGAGGAAGCTTAGAGCATATTTATTATGGGGTTGCTTTGTCGATTAACACAATAGAATTACATCAGTTGTACTACTGAATTTGTTTATTCTACCGAATTGCATTCACTGTACCTCAAGTTTTATTTTTATTTTGGAATTATATTCATTGTACTAGTGTTTCCTACCAAGTAATTCCCGTAGGGGGGTACCGCCGTCTGTGCACCTCATGTGTTGCACTGTAGGCATTACTTAAGAGTCTTTACAGTCTCTCTTCGGCCCCTAGCTGCAACCTCTTTCATTCCTTTTACTGTAACTCCGTTCATATTCTCTTTCTTCCATCTTATTTTCCACCCTCTCCTAACAATTGATTCATAGGGCAACTGCGAGGTTTTCCTCCTGTTACACCTTTCAAAACTTCTTACTGTCAATTTCCCTTTCAGCGCTGAATGACCACATACTGTAGGTCCCAGCGCTTGCCCATTGGCCTAGATACTATATTCCTACCAAATAATATCAGCCTTCCAAAATGATTCAGTAGTAACCCTCTTAGATACACTTTATGTTTTTGTGTCTGTTTGATTACTTTTACTCCTGCGCAGCTCCGTCGTGCATAGCTCTAATTCCAACTCCACTTATCAGTGTGTAAAATGATAGATGAACGTTCATAACAAAACAAAAAAGCTCTCTGCTGCCATTGGAATCACAGTGGCTTTCTTCTAGCAGCCATGCACAGCAGCTGTTGTTGGAGGATAAGACATCTGTTTACTTCGCCGTAATCACAGTGGAATTGTAATTACTAATTGCTGTTGACATTAGGCACGAATCTTCTCATCGCACTCTTCTCCTGTCGTTCCTCTTCTCGAAGATTTAAGCTTTTGTATTTTCTAAGTGGATTTTTAATTACTCTTGGCGTCAGTGCCATTCGTTGTTAATAATATAGTAGGTCTCTTAAAAAGACCGATAACTCTGAATAATATCATAGTTTCACTTTACCATTCCGTTATCGAAAGTATTTTTCTTTAGATACATAGGCATTCAGGAGTGGTAAAACATAGCAGTATCTAAAATAATAATAATAATAATAATAATAATAATAATAATAATAATAATAATAATAATAATAATAATAATTTATATCATGAACCGTCTGTTAATTAGAGGCAGAAAGTAAACCTGATTTCCGATGTGAATAAAAAATAGCATTAAAAATTTTGTATAGATTATATGTAATTAAAAACAAGTAAAAAATGCACAGAAGTTTCTTCGGCGCAATCGAGTTTTTTGTACAGTATACAATGCTGTATGAAACTTTCAGCCGCGGCCCATGATACTCTTAGCCTCGGCCCATGAAACTCAGCCACGGCCCATGAAACTCTTAGCCGCGGCCCGTGAAACTCAGCCACAGCCCGGTGTTGTTGGTACCTATAGCGATGCCAGACGAATCATTATGGCTAATTTTAACCTTAAATAAAATAAAAACTACTGAGGCTAGAGGGCTGCAATTTGGTATGTTTGATGATTGGAGGGTGGATGATCAACCTACCAATTTGCAGTCCTCTAGCCTCAGTAGTTTTTTAAGATCTGAGGGCGGACAGAAAAAGTGCGGACGGACGTCTCAATAGTTTTCTTTTACAGAAAACAAAAAATGAAAAAGAGACCGGTGAGTCATAAAGCCCGAGATGAGAGAATCAAGAGCATAAAAACGTCAGAGGTCGAGAGACGCATAATGAGGAGGATATCGGAAATTAGTCCCAGGTGTCGGATTAACTTGAAAAGGATAAAGGAAGAAGAAGAAGGGGAAGAATAAGAGGTAGAATGCGAAAAGAGAGGAAGAGAGAGAAAATCGTCTTCCCTGGAAAATTTTTTATTTCTCTTTTCTAGCACTTGGTTTCTGGTATTAACATTTATTTTAGATATTCCAACGTCCTCACTGTAATAAACGTTGCGTAGCTAAGTCAGTGCTTCTAATGTCTGAATGGTGTTTTGCGTTGAAATATCTTCTTGTGAAATGAAAACTGTGGACGATTATTCAACTGTCTAGATATTTTCTTTCGATGAAACTCCTTACACAGTAATTCACATATTCCGATATTGGGCAGTGATTGAATAGAAATCCTCGCTGTGTTGTTCTGTAGGTTTCCGTTGTCATTTGAGCATTTCTTTATTGTCGAAGATTACTCCTTCATTCCCTGCATTCTCCTTGTATTTCATTCTTAGGAGCCATCAGTGTTAAATTAATGGAAACCCTGACTCAGCTAGTTTTTTTTTTTTTGGTCGTCTGTTCGTGGGATTCTGCACTTTCAATGTCGAGTATTTTCCTGTACTGAGAAACATAAAAAGATCTTTAAATTTAAATTGACACCCCATGATTAGAACTATAAATCAATATTCTCAGTAATTAACAATATATATTATTTATCATTCCCTGAATTCCTTGCATAAGCACATTACCTTTCAATGGAGATAAGAAAAAGGAGAGAATGTCAATGCAAACTCACTTTCATTTGCTATTTTCTGAAATTAATTTATTTGAGAAATTTTACTGCAATGAGATATTATTCTCTTATATTTCAAACATCTGTCAACATTGATCGCCTTGGCCATGGCCTTTAGAAAAGTACTTTTCTAGTGATGTCCTTGTCTGTTCACATTATACAAGGTTTTTCTGATTTTGAGATGCACCAAGAATGTTGGTAGCTTTTTGGCTGTTAGTTACCAAAGTCTCTTGATACTAAAGAAAACCTGAAGCACAAGCTTATTTTTATGCCCTAAAAACACGAGAGTAATATTTGTTCCCATGTCAGATAAAATGTATTCAGAAATCTTGACGATGCCTGTAAAACCGTCCTTCTGCAAACGAACTCTCTCCCAGGACGGCTTCACAAAGCAGAAAAACGCTACTTTGCGTCGTACATGTGGAGGGAAACTGCCTCTTCCTGTGACAAAGACGCCCAGGGGAGCGAATGTTCTCTCTACTGACAGCTTCAGATGAACATTATGCAATGTGAGAATACAGCGAAATGGGCTAAACACGCCGTGAAATGTGTTTACGCGAGATAACGTCAACTAGAGTATGGAACATCTCCCAGTTCGTACGAAAACGTGCCTGGGAGAGTTATAAAAGAAATAAGTACGCTAAACTAATTGTTTGTCTTTTACATCCTGTGTTTTTTTTTTTCTTTTAACTCGTAATATAGTTTCAGTAGGCAAAATTATCCGTTTTTAAGTGTTTATTAAATCTTTCATAAACCAGCTTACTTAACTTTTCTTTTATCATATACTGTCATCTGCGAGGTTGGGTCGTTCATTCGAGTTACAGGAACTTCACAGAGCTAAAATTCACTTGTGATTAATTAGTAGATTCATGAAAGTAAAAATGCACTTGCACATTAAACATCATGAGATTGTTACGCCAGGCAGTTTCACTCTAGATTGTTTTCTGATATGTTTAGCAATTCAGTGCCAAGCTTAGCATCAAGTAACCATTAATATTTACTGTACTTAAACACATTCGAAGTTTTGTATGCTGACATTCGTGTTGCTTTCGCGATGTCGCACAAGAACGAAAATACTTGATTTTTTCTGAAATCAGTATTGGTTAGTTTGCGATACAAGTTGGTCACCAAGTTCACTGCACTGATAAACATTATTAGTCTCATAGTTGCGATTATAACGTATCAAGTGTCTCACATTTTCGAGCGTAGCGTATCAATTTTATTCTAGTTGTGAAAGAAGTCTATCAACGGTCTCCAAGTTCGGAGATCAGAGCATAAATTATCTTCCAGATTACGGCATCAAATTGTTGGAGAATTTTTGGCAGCCGGTTTCCATTCTCATAAAATATTTAGTGAGTGATGTTAATGCCCTCTAGCTAATGGTTAAACAACGGCAGTCGTATTTGTAGTGTTTAGCTTACAATTGAATATCAAAAGGAGAACTTTCTGCATAGAAATAATTATGTTGTATGGAGCATTGGTTGGTTGTTACTTATAAATACTTATAAATAAAAAATTATCAGTCCAAACACTTAAATTAATTATAATACTCTTAACAAAATTGTAGATATACATGTATACACACACACACACACACATATTTTATATATATATATATATATATATATATATATATATATATATATATATATATATATATATATATATATATATATATATATATATATATATATATATATATATATATATATATATATATAAGTGTATATATATATATATATATATATATATATATAGTGTGTATATCATATGTGTAGTCAGAAGTTTGATACATTTCTATTTCTAAGTAACCTGAAAAGGAGAAGGAAATGTAAAAATAAAGAAAGAAAGAGAGAGAGAGAGCGGGGGGTGGTTGGAGACGAACAAAAATAAGAGACCTCAGGTGGGAAGGCGATACTAATTGGGAAGAAGAAGTATTTTCAAAGTTTGACCTAATACTCTTTAGGCTTCATTAAAACTTTGGCAAGGAAAGGGTATTATTAATGGAGCCTTATTAATAGAGCCCTAAGACCTCCAAACCCCGCGAGAGAGCAGCCAAACTTCCATCATCCTGAATAACGCCTGATTTCTAGATGAAAATCTTTCTGTCCATGATTTGAGTCACTCTTTAATGATTGCATGTCTGATATTCAGGTTCAGGAATTAAGGAACTGATATCTTAAAATTTAGCTTAAAAATATATTGAAAATTAAAGGTTTTACGTTTGATTCTTCCAACTTTAGAAATAGACTAAAAAATAACAGAAATCCAAATATAAACACTTCCTGTCCCTTGATTCCCAGGTTAGGTCAAAATAAAATAAAACGGAATATAACAGAACTTGGGCAGATTCAGATAACGAACTCCATTCATCAGGTCAGCAAATGCACAACAGGATTCAAGAACACTTTTGTAAATGATAAATTCATGTACCTAAATGCACCAAACAAGCTTTTCGAACGTTTTACAAAATTTGCCCATCATTAACAATTTTTGAAACGTTGCATTTTGGTCGTCTGCGAAATGAAATGCGAAAGTGGGATCATTTCTGAGCGATTCTTGCACTGAGGAATTTCCAGCCTGACGTGTTAATCAGGACAGGTGAGGACACCTTCTTGGGCATTTCGTCGTCTCTTCGCTTCTCCTAAGTATATCAGTAGCAGGCACTTATCAAAATGTCAACATTTCTGAGGAAAAGTTATTCAGCACTGAAAAAAGTAAGAAAATTTCCGTTGGAGGGTCCGGTTTTCAATTGATTCAGTTCTCTTTTTTTTTTTTTTAACTTAAAATGTTCATTTTTAAAATCTGCATTGCATGAAAAATCATGTGTCCTTTTAAATTTAAGGCTAGTATAAAATTTTCATGACTTGAAATTTCATACTAGCCTTAAATGTAAAAGGGCACGTGATTTTTCATGCATTACAGATTTTAAAAATTAACATTTTAAGGTTAAAAAGAAAAATAAATCAGTGGAAAACCAGGCTCTCCAACGGAAATCTTAGGTCTTAAAGCGCTTTAACCACAATCAGCATATTTCAACCAATTATCACCAAGAATAGAAAAACACTCTAAAAATGAGACATAATGTGATCCTTAAAAATTTACATTAGCGTAATATTAACAGGATAGATAAAATAATCAGGTCCGCGGGATCCATAACGAGATCTTTGTAAATATTAGAAAAAATTGTTTTGTATGACCTCACATTTTTTTAAACCTGTTGTGGACCATCTAACTCTGATATTTTATTCCGTTTGACGTTCATCATTTCTAAGTCATCAGCATTGGACGACATACCAATAAAGGTATACTTCAACTATATTTTTTGTTTATGGAAAGAAGATATGCCATATATTATTTATTCAGTAAAAACAGCGTCATAGTCTTGCGGTCTCACCTGACAGTTTAGAGATGGCATACATCTCTAATCGAAAAGAGTGACTGATTGCATGTCTGAATATCATGGGCACTTGCGGATCCAAGGAGGGGGGCCACCTGGGAACGTGCCCGCCCCCATCAAAAATAATGATAAAATAATAATATTGGAGATTTAGATAATAATAACATAAATGAGAAATATAAACGTGGGAAAAAATAAAAAAATCTATTGTAGAAATAATAAAATTATATATATATATATATATATATATATATATATATATATATATATATATGTGTGTGTGTGTGTGTGTGTGTGTGTGTGTGTGTGTGTGTGTATAATATATATACATATATATATATATATATATATATATATATATATATATATATATATATATATATATATATATATATATATATATATATATATATATATATATACATATATATATATATATATATATATATATATATATGTATAATATGAAAATTGGTGACCCCACCCCCATGAAATTTTCTGGATCCGCTGGTGATCATTGGGATGACGGAAGCAAGGCCTCAGAAAAGTGTCCAATTTTTTATTTTCGCTGAATGTGGTATAGAATCGAATGTGCGTTTGTGAAGAGACAGAAAGACAGATAGAGCTACTTAAGCAAACGAGAAGTGTGCGCAAAAGAGAACTTCGTGAAGAGAGAGAAGAGAGAGTGAGAAGAGCGACAAAGAGAGAGAGAGAGAGAGAGAGAGCGCTGAGGTACTGAACAGACGAAAATTCTGTGCAAAGAGAGAGAGAGAGAGAGAGAGAGAGAGAGAGAGAGAGAAAGAGCGAAAAGCGTGTGGAGGGAGACAGAGAAAGAGATATAATGATAATGATAACTGAATCATTAGATATTCAAAGAGTATGATTCTTTTAATGTCACTGTAACTGAATTGGTCGTCATGGTATCAACGAACAGAAGCCGTGGGCGAATTCGATGTACGTATCAGCAAACACCCAACCCGAAACGTATACGCACAAAAGAAAAAAAAGAATCAACTACCTACAAACAACCATCATGCATAATAAACATGAATTTAATAAACATGAATGTTTAAAGGCCTGGTACTGAATCTGTTAAATTAGTTAGTCAGTTAGTGAAGAATATAAAAAAGAAGTATAATCAGTTGTAAAACAAGCAACTGACAAAGAAGAACATTGTGTTAAAAAGTCGGAAGCCAGTATGAAAACATAAGCAAATGACAAAAAATGAAAACGAATAAAAACAAATAAAAAATGCGCCGAAGTTTCTTCGGCACAATCGAGATTACTGTGCAGCGTATAATGCTGTATGAAACTTTCAGCCATGGCCCGGTGGTGGCCTGTGTTGTTGGTACCTATAGCGCTGCCAGACATACGATTATGGCTAACTTTAACCTTAAATGAAAAAAAAAAACTACTGAGGCTAGAGGGCTGCAATATGGTATGTTTGATGACTGAAGGGTGGATGCTCAACATACCAATTTGCAGCCCTCTAGCCTCAGTAATTTTTAAGATCTGAGGGCAGACAGAAAAAGTGGGGACGGACAGACAATGCCATCTCAATAGTTTTTTTTACAGAAAACTAAAAATAGGAAGAAGGGAATTGGAGAAAAAGGTTAGACACATTTAAACTCTAAGCACCGGTAATACCACGTTGAAAAGGGTCCACTGTATACTAAAAATAAAGAAATAAAAATACAAACAGACAAAGCTAAGGAAACATGAAACGAACAAAAACAGGGAACGAAGATAGGAAAGGAGAAATAAAGAAATAGAGAAAGAAAAGTGGAGAACGTCTTATAAGACCAAAGTACTCTATAATGTTGTAGCTGATGGGGGACGAGGAGAGTGACCCTCCTGTAATAACTCGGTGGAATTAGGAATTAGAAAGTCAAAGGTCCACCTCCCACCGATAGGCGAAAGTTTTGATTCGAGTCTTGTAAATGGAAGAAAACTATTACTGGGTTTCATTATACCTCCTTTCATGTCTCCTTATTTTTCTACCCTTTGACTTACTGCCTGTATGCTAGTAGACATTTCTTAGTTCATTACTATTTCTTTTCAAATATAGTTTATCGCTATTATTTTTATGTCCACATGTAGAGAACAACCCATATGATACATGGAATACATTCGCTGGTCCGCTGGTATAGTGGTTAGTGTCGTGGTGTGTCACTCAGTTATCGCTGGTTCGCGTCTCCTCCAGGGCGATGAAGAACCACTGGCTCTGTATCATGATCAGTTACTGCTGCAGTGTGGGGTCTGCGGTGGGAGGTTGGAACCAACATTCTTTGGAAGCTTGAATTTCAAGCCAATGGCCCCAGTGTGCTTGTTCCATGTGAATAGGTTTCATCTACTGAAATAATAATAATAATAATAATAATAATAATAATAATAATAATAATAATAATAATAATAATTTTATATCAAAACGTCAGTTTAACATTTTTAATTACTACATACATACAGAGTCGTGTGATTTCAATTGCCTTTATATAATAATCAGTAAATAATTAGTACTAGTCCTTGATGCGTTTGCCAATTAACTATATGTGCAAATATTTTGAAGTTTTTCGGAAGATATTTTCCATACAATTATAAAACATACTTTAAAGTTCCATTTATCATAACTGCTATTCAGTGAAGACATGGTATCTACCATAATTCACAAAAACTCATAACGGTCACTTGATCATTAATGAAGGAAATGAAGATTCTCAGACAAAATCGATTACGATAATTAATTCTTTACGTAAAGAAAAACTGGTACGCAGCCTAAAGGCTTAGTAAACCTTTTATTATATGATTGAATGTCTCTACTAAACCGTGTTAAACAAATTACGTCTGTTAAGGAGATCTAAACCTTAGCTTTACCAGACCACTGATATTAACAGCTCTCCAGAGTTCCACCCCATTTGGTTACACAACGGGACCTAATTGGAATCTGTTTATATCTATCACCAGCAACTCTTCATCAGGGAGATCTTGGTGATCCGCAGCTCTACCGACTTATCCAACGAAGCGTCTATCTATCAGTGGCGTATAGCACTGACCAAAGATACGCGAAGAGATGCATTTGACTGAAATATTAGTGATCACTTTCAATCAGAGAGTTAACTGAAAATGAATAGATGGGCACAGAAATGGATTAGGCCCACAACATGCATCAGCAAACAGCGAACTCCACACGCGTGTATACGAAAACCCAAAAGATATGGAAGTAAATTATTTCGAAGTTAATGAGCGTTTGGAAAGCACAAATTGCACTTACAAAGTTTGCAGTGCACGTCAGAACACACGCAAGCGCATAAGCATGGACGCCTGACTGAGCGAGGAACCCAGAATTGTGTGGAAACGAAAGTACTATCATAACTTTGTCGAGCGGAATGGACTTTTGGTCAGATTTAGTATTTCTTCTCACCAACGTTATTGCTTTAGAGCTCTGAGAGAGAGAGAGAGAGAGAGAGAGAGAGAGAGAGAGAGAGAGAGAGTGGGAAATGGGGAAGACATGGGGAGGAGGTAACTGAGAGTGGGAGAGCCTCATTCCCCTTTTATATTGGCTCGTTAAGCACTGTCGTATATCGTTAGCTGTTTTTTTTTGGATGGAAATTTTATCAATACTACAGATGAGAGAGAGAGAGAGAGAGAGAGAGAGATGAGGGGCTGGGATGGACATTGAGGAGAAAATCAAAGTACATGGGAAAAGTCTTTGTTGTACGCTTGGGATTATTCGATAAATGTGTGCGTTGACGAAGCGCTAATATAACAAAATACAATGATAAATACATGAGCCCACATAAGCACATGCAGATCAGATATGCATGTATATATATATCCAGAATCTATATATATCTATATATATATTAGTAGAAATATATATATATATATATATATATATATATATATATATATATATATATATATATATCATCAACATATAATCACGTGTGGAACAGAAATAAATTAAGTAAGATCTCAGGTAGGGATCGAACCCAGGTATATATATATGGATATATATATATATATATTAACCACTGGGCCATATAAGTATAAAGAATATATATTTCGGAACCTGAGAGCAACTGCCCCCAATGATCACAGGGAGTTCTGTACATTACCTGGAAAATCAAGACTAATAAGACTGCTTTAAGCATAATCAATCAAAGGAAAAATGCGTTTTCCCTTCATGACTTACGTGAACTCAAGGGTTCTCTTAATTAATGACCCAATAACAACATTTCAATGACGAATTATGGGGCAGGTAATAATAAGGTCCTTCTGAGTGAATAAGAGCAGAAATCATTCTAACCAGTGATGTCTTCATAAACATTGCAGAGGGTCGACTAACAGCAGCAGATAAATTTTCTGACTCATCGTTCAGATAGTGAACCCAGGTCTATAAGTGCTCTTTAAAGTTCCCTCTATCAGAAAACCACTGCTGGCCACGCAAAAATTTAATATGGCGGCCAAATTCAAAGATGGCGGCCACCCGAGAGCAAATTTTTCACTAGAATGGCATGTATTTGCTTCTAGGCAATGGTAAAGCTCTTCCATACTATTTCTTGTGAATATTATGTTTCTGTAACTTCCCAGTCAGCAAATGACTATATGGCTGCCAAGAAAAGGTAGAAACAATAATTATAATGAGAAATAATGCCCGTTCAACAATTATCGTTTTAAGCATGGATCTTGGTTTCTGTGGTTTTAGATCCTAATGAGGCCATCTTTTTCGAATAACTCATCAATTTTGAAGGAAAATTAATAAATGTAAAAGAGTGTATGTCTGCACACAACCAGGGCACACTGGTGACATCACTGCTGTGTAACTCAGCATGGGGTTCAGTGCCAGCTAATCCAGCTCTAATCCTGTAGTCTTAGACTAGTAGTTGTAGTATAGTTTAGTTTAGTGTCCCAAATGCTTTCTAACAGCCCCAGACCAGCTATAGTTAGATAGCCGAACCTGAATAGACAGGATGTGCCAGCAAGGAGAGCCTGGGCAAGCTAACTGTACATGATGGTTCATGTACTTACCCGGATGGTGTACAGATCACCATGGGACTTAAATGGCACTGGATGAATGATCGGGCTAGGTGTAGGGAGACCGAACCTAGTTGAATCCCATACAGGAATGTGTGCTTTGTTTAAAAGGTGGTAAAAGGATAACCCCTCCTTAATCAAAAGTGAAATCATGGCAGAATGTGATGCCAATCCAATATTGAGCAGTAGAAAAACAAACTGGAGTTTGTGTTGTCTTTGTCAGAAGGACAAAAGAGGTGAGCACTGACATCACCTCAAGTCATCATGTCCTAGACCATGATGGGTACACAATGCTGGCAAGGAACATTCCCATGTTCAGTGAAATTAATGAAATGCCACTGATAATGGATCCAGCAAGGCTGGATGAAGGTGATGGCATAGAGGCCACTCTCCAGGAAAAATGCAGCAAAATACCATGTGAACTGTCGCTGTTGTTTAACAACACTAAACTGGACCGTGCAAGCGACAATCAATGACCAGACCAGCAACACTGAGACTAGTCAGTGCAAAACTGCGCCGAACCAGTCATGACAATGAAGTTTGCATTTTCTGTGAAAGTGGCACCTGCATCTGATCTCAGACAGGCTAGTACTAAGGGCCTTGACTTGAAATTGCGTGAATGTGCAGAATGACAGTGATGGCAAGCTCCTTGCTAAGTTGACTGGTGGGGATGTCATTGCACAGGAGTTTAAGTATCACCATGCCTGTCTTTGTGCCCTCTACAACAGAAAAGGTCCTACCTGAGGAGCCTTGAGAAAGACCAAGGTAGCACTGAGTCAGAATCAGATGTGTATCCACTGTTCTGTCAGAACTGATGACATACATTGTTGAAAACAACCTTTGTTCAGATGATCCAGTCACATTTCGGCTGGCAGATATTTAACCTCTACCAACAACGTCTGGAACAATTGGGTGTAGAGTCACCAAGTGTAAATTCCACGAGACTCAAAGACAAACTTCTGGCAGAAATTCCAGAACTTGAGGCTCATAAATCTGGCAGAGATGTATTACTTGCATTTCAAAAGGATGTGGGAAAAACTTGCTCAATCATCTGATCTTTCAGAGGCAGTTATCATTGCTAAAGCAATAATATTCTCAGAAAGTCTATACTTGATCATCAGTCACGTTTGATGGCACATTTTCTGAGGCTTGTGTACGAAATTCTGTTCCTCTCCTGCTCCAGTTTGTAGGGATGGTTGAGCATGGGGCTGACATCAAGTCACAGTTACGATTTGGAGCATCAAAGTCAGACCAGGCCATTGCACTCATGCAGTTCAACTGCTACTCCCGATACAAAAGAGGGCAAAACTCATAGACACTCCAAAGACAGAGAAACACCATTCCCAGTCTGATGGGACTCTCAGTCTATGCAAAACCAGGAAGAGAAACCTGGTTGAAATGAAATCAGTTCAGTATCTCTTATGACAGAGTACTGGAGGTCTCTGAGTTAGGAAGATGCCACAGTTAAAATATGTGGAGGAGGGTGTGGTCTGTCCCCAGTACTGCAAAAGGGTTGTTCACCACTGCAGTGATGGACAACATCGACCACAACCCATCTGCAACTACTGCCACTACCTCCTTCCATGGAACTAGCATCTCCATATTTCAGCACCCCACCAAGGAGAACACTGGACAGGAAAGACCCTGCTAAGTTTGCACCTGAGAAAGTGAGGTCGGTGCCTGAATTGCCGGACACATTCACAAACATCTCAGTCAAACAAAGAACCCTGTGCCACCAAACACTGCAATACCAAAGCCACCCACAGACATCTTGATTGCACTGGAGTATCAGTGATTAGACAAGGTCATAGTGCTCTCATGAGGAAGCTGACACCCATCTTTCTCCATGCCGAATATGCCACAGAACATGGAGCCAAGACCATCACGGTTAAAGCAAATGACACAGATGTTCTTGTCGTTGCAGTCAGTGCTTTCTCCACTCTCCACAATCTAGGGCTAGAAGCTATGGGTGGCATTTGGCCAAGGCCAGAGCCTCCGCTGGATTGCTGTGCATGACCTGTGCAACTCTCTGGGCCAGGAGAAGGTGAATGGCATGCTCTTCTTCCATGCGTTCACCTGTGATACAGTGTCAGCCTTCCGGAGCAAGATCCAAGAAGACCGCCCTGGCAGACATGGAACATCTTTCCAGAGGCCTCCACTGTGTTCTCAAACTGAGTCACTACCCTCTCAGAGTGGAAGAGTGACCTGAAGGTCCTGGAGAGGTTTGTCATCTTATGTATGAAAGATCCAGCACTGCTGGCACTGTGGATGAGGCTAGACTTGATATGTTTGCCAGAAAACAAAGGGCATATGAGGCCATTCCACCAACCAGGGGAGCTCTCCTCCAACACACCAAGCGTGCTGCGTACCAGGCTGGTTGTGTGTGGGGGCAGGCCACAGTGTCAGGTTCAGCCAGAGAACCCTGCTGAGTGGGGATGGCAAAAGTCTGGTGAAGCATGGCAAGTCCTCTGGACAACCAACTCGCCCTTAGCCAGAGTTGCCAACAGCTTACAAATGTGGATGCAAAGCAGGCTGTCGGGAAAGGTGCAAGTGCTACAAGCTGGGTCTTCCCTGCACAGCTCTGTCAGCAAATGTGAAGTCTAGATAAATATTGCCCTCTCTTCAGTAGATAATCTAGCTTGAGCATCCAACGTGTCATGCTATGCCTACCTTCTTATCCTCGAATTTTTCAAAGGTGTAGGTTGAGAGACCTATACATAGATTGGTTGCGTTTAGTCCGTATTTCTCTTCTTTTCTTTTTATGGTTATGATTAGACACAATGTTGTATGTGACCATACCATTACTATTTCAGATGAAAATAGCATATTAGTTAAACTGTCTGATCACATGAATATACCATTAAATAAAAAGACTTGGTCTCTATGTCTGCAGATCGCTGTGGATAGAAAAAATTTTATGGAAACCATTTTGTACGCCATCTTGGTTACAATTCATTTAGTAGGTTTTCAATAAAATGTGTGGTATGGAACATTTTTATAACCTAAACTTCGAGGTTTAAAAAAAAAAAAAACTGGCATATTCCATCCAATAGATGCAAACCAGTGAATCTCAAATTATGATGGCGGCCATTTTGAAAAATAGCCGCCATCTTGAATGGCCAGCGCCCTTTTCTAAGAGAAATAGTCTTAGGAATGTTTGTGCCAAATTTCATGCTTGTTTCACTATCTGAACGATTTTTACAGCAATCTGCTGCACTATAAGGGGAGGCATAAAGTCACTGCACATGGGATAGAGTCGAGATTTGGTTCCACAACCGTGGGAGATCAACAGTGAGATG
>NC_089789.1:20176105-20193605 GCF_040412425.1 Macrobrachium rosenbergii
GTATTTTCTGCCATAATATTTATTTAGTTTTCTTTGACGCTGTGAGAGGGTGACCTCTGTCACGGAAGTAATTTCCTTTGCTCGGTTTTCTTTTTGTTTGTCTGTTTGTTTATTTGTTTTGCCTGCTTTTTATCGTCTTGTGTGCATGTCTGTCTGTTACCGCTTGTCATCAGGTTTACAGAAAGAGTTAGCGGTGGACTTATCAAGAAAATTTTAGCAAAAGTGGGCCGTTTGACTGCCAACAGTTGATTAAGTTGTGATCGAGATCCAGATCTTAATAAGGACCCTTATGGGAGGAGGAGGGTGGATTAGTACTCCTTGGCGGAGGTTTGCGCTCATCGAACGTTATATGATTCGTTTGTTTGGATATGGATTTTGTCGATCTGGCCTAATTAGGAATGGAAAATGCACTGTGAAAAATACTTTGTGTAAGGTTCAACGTCGTGAAGAGTCTGTGTTGCGTTGGGATTGTCAGAACAGTATTTTGGAAATATGGAGATGCTAAAGAATCTGCACTTGTATGCTGGGATTTTGTCTGTCGGAAACTAGGTAATTTTGAGTTGTGTGCCGATGTGCATGTGGTTTCAGATTATTGGTGAAATTATCAAGCTATTTATTAATATATGGCGTAGCATACAAAATGCCTAAGACTTTCTTAGTGCATAATCTACCTTTATTTTCAGCTTTTGGAGTGATTGTGGTGTTTTATACAAAATGTTGTCTCGTGGTCTTTGCATTATTTTAAGGTATTTGTATGCTGCCCACTTGTAGGTGACTAGTAATCTTGGTTACAATGTGGACTGTGTTAGGCAAATGCATTTCTCCATTTTACAGTGCGGGAATGGGTACGTAACCCCACTGTCAACATTTTCTGTGAGAGGTTTTTTCATGACAAGGTTTGAGGGCTTTACATTTTTATATGAGAATATAAGTTGAATTTTCTTTACTGACATTGGTTTTCGTGTAACTTTATATGATATAATTATTCACTCATGCATTTGACTTCGAAAGATAAGGCCAAATTGTTATTGTTATATATTCGTCTGATTTTCTTTTGTGCAATTATTGTTAATAAGGATTTCTTTTGTATGGTGAAATTCATTTAGATAGATACTAAACTGACCTTGTACCTCTCGACACATTCAGTATTTAGTGGTGCCTTGTGTTAGACAATTTAATAGAAAATGGAGTGGAGGAATCAACCATAACATCCAAAAAAAAAAAAAAATTAAGTTGATTATTTGCATTCATTGTAATGGTGAACGTTAAAACAGTTATTTTCGTAGAAATTCTTTAGCTGCTTCAGCTAATCTGGATAATTTATCTTAACAAGTACATCGTCAATGTACAGCGCATATTATAGGAATGCTTTCTGTAACGGAGAAAATTTGGTTCTATGTGGGTCCCAAGTAAACATTGGCAAATGATGGTAAAATAGGTTATCCCATTGTTGCTCTTAATATTTGTAAATAACGTTCTCATTTGATCTTCATAATGAGGTTTTTTTATGCACAATATCATCACTAGTTTTAAAACTGAAGGGAATTTTAAGCATAATGATGGACAATATCAATGGCTGTATCCGTGTGAAAGTTGATAATTAACTTCCAGTATCTGAGGATGAAATAATGTTTGTACACGACGTGCTGTGTAAGAGGACTATGAAATTAGAGGTGCAAATAAGCATTATATATATATATATATATATATATATATATATATATATATATATATATATATATATATATATATATATATACATATATATATACACACTCGATATCAAACGAGTAATATTTTTGTTGACGATTTTCGCCAGCTGGTAATTGGTTTACGCATTCTGATATTTCCATAAATGTAAACTAAACTAGTCTTGTAGTTTTAGGCATGCAGATATCATCTTCAGCATTGCTGAGAGTACCTGTCAGTTCATTATTCTGATTTAACTAGTTACCTGGATTACAAGTAACACTGGCAAATTTTGTTGAATCAGCGAAAATGACTTCAAGTTTCTCTAGTTGTTCCTCTGTTTTTATAAGTATGAAAATGGAAGATTTGTCTGTGTTCGGTATAACTGTGTTACTGTTATTCTTAAATGACTTTCCTCATTTTGCGACATTGGTGGACATGTACTTGGACAGTGCTCATTACAATGGTCGTAACTTTCATGCTTCGAGGAGGCCCACAGTCTTTGTATTGATAATAATTTCTCAACATCACGTAGTTTATCATGCAATATTCCAATGAGGTCTGCTTCTTGAGCGTATTGGGGTTAGAGGAAATGGTTCTGTCAAGATTAAACAAAGCGATTCATTTTTCACCTCAAAATGAGGTGACTGCCGTAGAGGTTATTAAGCTTCTCGGTTGTATACCTGCTAGTTCCAGTCTGATAGGATTTGTGAGTAACGGACTTTCTAAGTTCACTCGTAGTTTTGGTGATGTTAACAAAGTCTTTATCTTATATCTCTTATGCACCATTTCCTTTCTGAGTTGTAGCTCCTTATCTGTACTCTGTTTGGCCATGCTTCTGTTTCTGCTGGGTCATGGTGTCGTATTCTTGATAATCAGGTATATTTTCTTCCAAGCATACAATGTTAAATGTAAATAACATTTGGATTTTTTATTATTTCCTTTCAGTGCTTGTAGGGGGGGTCCCCGTAGGAAGGTAGTGCCCTCAGTGCACCTCACTGGGTGCACTATAGGCATTACTAAAGGTTCTTTGCAGTGTCCCTTCGGCCCCTAGCTGCAACCCCTTTAATTCCGTTTACTGTACCTCCATTCATATTATTTTTATTCCATCATGCTATCTACCCTCTCCTAACGAAATTTCATAGTGCAACTACGAGGTTTTCCTCCTGTTACACCTTTCAAACCTACCTGCTCTCAATTTCCTTTCCAGCGCTGAATGACCTCATAGGTCCAGTGCTTGGCCTTTGGCCTAAACTCTGTATTCCATTCCATCCATTCTAATGCTTGTAGGCTTTCTGTAGTCTCAAGAGCTCAACGTAGATATTATACAGTAAAATCTTTCTTGTTGGTGAAGATTGTAATATATGGAGCAGTTGTGCATCTTTGTTAGGAAGGCGAACCTCCTCAGTAAATATTAAATTGTACTTTTATGCAATATGTGTATGTATAGATAGTAGATGTGAATAGATTTGATTATACAGTACACACACACACACACACACATATATATATATATATATATATATATATATATATATATATATATAAGTGTGTGTGTGTGTATATATGTATGTATGTGTGCTTAGATGTTAGTTATATGAAACTACTTTTAAATTTGTTTATCTACTTATTTTTAGTTTCCTTTTTTTTTAATTTATTACGGCATCAGTAACCTAGTTGCTGTGACGCCAGTTTTTAGTGGCTGTAATCAATCAACCAACCTTTCTTTTCTGTTGTTGGTTCACTACAGTATGGCAATCATAAAGACCTTAAAACGGTGCACCGGACGTGAGTGTCTTAAGAAATAACAGTTCGTACGTAAATCTGCTTTACGTAAGAACTCTGAGTATTTTGGCACCTCGTTAACGATAGCCCAGAGTGCAACAAGAATGCCACTCAGGCACGAGTGAAGAAGTTTCAAGACACTCTACTCATACAAGACACTCCATTCATATACATATACATATATACATACATATATATATATATATATATATATACATATATATATATATATATAATAATGTGTGTGTATGTGTATATGTATAGAATTGTAAAATCAAAGTAATGCAAATATCCTTAACTCGATTTCGTAACATAGACTCCCGAAGTTGTTTTCTTATTCTCCCGAATTCCTTATTACGCATATATTTACCCATCCGTTCCGGGCGTCTTCTCTTGAAACGATGTTGGAATCGTAGAACTCGCGTAAGAAATTAATATTCCGCCCGAATATCGTGTACGAAAAACAACGCAGTTTTATGTTCCCCGTTTTCCTACATAAATGCTTGGCATGCAGCGCCACCGCAATAACAAGCTTCGAGAAATACTCTGCAATAAAATGCTTAGTATTGTATTGCTCATTTCTGCGTCTTTATTTCTTTAGGAGGAAGAGAGAGACTTCAAGATGTTCTGGGAACTTGATGGCTGAAAGCTCCTGAACCATTTAGAAATCATGTGTTGAGCAATTTGGCAGAGTAAAATATTCATGATTCTTTCTTTTACAAATCTCATTTTAAGTCAACTGGGAGCACTGGCATGAATTTTAAGAATATCACAAAATACAGAATAATCGAATAAATGAAGAAAAATGTCATTTCTGGAGAAATAAAAAAAAAAAAAGATATGTTAAGATTGGATATGCTTAAAGCTTACTCACCGGAAAAACATTAAAAAACTCCAAGGTTTTTCCGAGTCAACGGTATGGTTGCGAAATACCATCTGCGATATCCAGCAATTTAACATAACCTTTTCAAAAAAAGTCTCGTTCTTATTTTAATTGGTATCTGTAAACATAATGCATTAATGATTTTTTTACATATAGCGTGTGTGTCTATGAAATACAGTAGTAAGGCTATGAAGAAAAATCAAAAGGATCAGATTTTATTTACTTAGAACCTCTGAGAAATGAAAAAAAAAAAAAGAAATCTTAAAAGGCTAGCATAACTTCAACCCAGCTTCATGAAGATCCCACTAGTAATACAGAGAAGGCTTCAATAAATGAAGCGAAACCGAAGTCATTAATAATTTAAGAGAATGCAAGAGAAAGTTCACTTCTCACCAATGAAAGAGAAATAAATCATCAGTAAGAATAAATAGCATCCCTGAGGAAGAAGCGTGTGTCTTCTAAGAGAATTATTCTTTCACTGAAATGCAAAAATGAACTTCCTTCTAGCCTTGAAAAAAAATTCCGTAATGAAAGAATGTAATTTTCCTCCACTGATCTTTTTTGGCGCTTTAGGGGATTTTAAATGTATAATGAATTTTCCATGCTCTTATATTCTTTAAGAAGATCATGGCATGAAAAAAAATGGGATTCATTGTAATTAATGGCATGAATAAACGTCCGGACAAGATTGTTTGTACAAATCTGCGGTAAAATGCTGTGGATTTCTAATTCAGTTTTATCAATTTAAGTTCAGAAGCCTTGGGGGTAAGGAGATTAGAGACCCTGGATGCATTTGCAGTTGTCTTTTTCACGGTATTTCTTATCAGCCCCGACAAAGTTAACATGACTGTTTTGCTTTAATGTTATAATTTTTTTTTAATGCTTTTTGACGTTTATTGACTTGAACATTATTGGGAATATATTGTAAAATATATACACCTAACTGTCCATAGCTGCTTACTGTTTTATTTTCTGTAATGCTGATTCTCATTACAAGTTACTGAACTATATAATAGTGCAGTTGAACATAATAATGCCGCATTAGAATCGATATGCCAGTACCTGAAGCAATTATGAACTATGGTTAGCGTAACGTGTACTTACATTTTCTGTCTCAAATGGATATTGCACTGCTGAACTAAGCTGAAAATACACGAGAGATACGGAAGGAAAACGGCGTACTTGAGAGTTACGGTACTGAATTATGTATTCATTCCACTTCTTCAGGAATTACCTGTGTTTTTCCAATTGCAGTCATTTTCCTCTTAGAAGAGGTAGTTCCAAAGAGTGTTTGCCTTCCTGTTTCCATAAATCATTTAGGAATGAGGCTGCTAAAACTATGCCCTTCTGCATCCCTCATCTGCTATCCACTTCAGTGCACTAGCAACCAAGCACTTAATACAAATGTCAGGTCCTGGGGGCACAATAGACGTCTTTAGAAACTGACGCCAGTTGTATTACTATTACTAGACAAATATAGAGGGAATGAATAACTGCGGGCATTTAAAAAGGAATGACAATCATGAGATAGAGCAGCACTTAGAGAGTAATTGGAAGTGATCATAAAATCTTCTTGCCGAAAACATGTAAAAATCAGATAGAATGTTCAGATGACAATTTTTAGTTGATATTTTTTAATGTATGTAGTAATTTGAATACTTCACAATAAAGAATTCGGGGTAAGAAAGACTGGGAGCCACCTTTGTTATTTTCTTTGTATGTTACAGCCCCTTTAGCAGAAAATGTGTACAGATAAATATAAGAATAAAAATTGTTTTGTTGATATTTTTTTAATATTTTTAGCAACTTGAATATTTCACAATGAAGAGTTCGGGGTAAGAAAGACTGGGAGCCACCTTAGTTATTTTGTTAATATGTTACAGCCCCTTTAGCAGAAAATGTGTACACAGATATTAAGGCATTTTAACCAGACATCCGTAGGAATAACCGAGAGGTTTTGTTCCTATAAAATCGAATAGCATTAATTACAGCATCATCACTGGACATGTAAAAAATGTGGGAAATTATGTTAAAAACCTCCCTCAAGGGATATGTTTGCAATGCTTATCATTCGTTGTTGACAGGAACTGTGAATTTTCTCGCATTATAATTGGTAGCATATCAACACAAACTTCATTTGTTCCATTATAATCAATGTCCCTGAAGCTCCTGGACCCATTTCTTTAACCATGAATATCACTAAATGTGACAGGCTAAAAATAATTTGGATTAATCTGTATATCTGTTATTCTTCATTCGTTTGTTTTCTTCGGTCACAAAACGCCAATGATCTCAGATAAAAACCATTGCTGGCAGTGGTTCGTCTAGTAGTTGCAAAATACTGCTTTTATACTAATATTTTCGGTGACAGATGAATCAGAACCTCCAAAGTCGCAGTCTGATAAATATCAAAGTAAAATTATAAGTACCCAAGAAATTCCTCTGAAACCAAATCCAAGTCACTTGATATCTTTCTTTCTTTTTTTAAAACTTCAACTGAAATCTTTTGTGGCCAGAGTCAACCGACTGTAAACCCATGAGGACCCCAAAGGGATATCAGCCTGCAGAGAGAGACAGGTTACAGGAAAAGATGATAAATAAAAGATATGAAGGAACAGGAAATCAGAGATTCAGGTGGAGGCTGCTGGCTCTATTTTATTGACTGTAAATGAAAGTCGGATGAAAATTCACATATCTAAACAGTAAAGCATTAAAGCACGCTTTTCTCCTGACTGGTTCGCAAATAACAGAATATGAAATCGGTTGCGAAATCCAGCTTAGTGGATAGAGAGAAATCAGAATAGCCGCGGTTTTTCCTTACCTGAATGATTTGTTTCATTTTTCTTATGTGAATACAAATAGCCGTGTAAGTTGCGACTTCATTTCTTAACTTGAGATTGACGGAATTTTAAATCCATGTCTTTTGGCAAAATGATGTTGTATATAGCAAAATAATGTATGTGTATGAGTGTAGTGTGCTAAGTAGAATGAAAAAGAAATCCTTAGCGGATTAATTGCTTTAATGAAATGACAAAAAGAATCCACACTTCCTAAAATTTATTCATTCCACTTTGACAAATAAGATGAGGAGCAGCTATCAATTACACAGGAAGATTTCAATGCTTGGGGGTTATCGAAATGAAAATATATTTATCCAGTAAATACTTGATATGCTTTCTCAGTATCTCATTTCCTGTAAGGAAAATCATTATTTCCTTTTCCCGTAATTGCGGCCTTTGAAGTGATTCTGGCTGAATCGTGCGATGAATATTAAAACCATGACAGAGTTTCTCTTCGCCCGTGGAACCGTTATCCCCAAATGGACCCATTCAGGCGCTCGTCATATTGCAGCCATTACCTGATAATGGTTTGTAATGAATTCTTTTTATGAGGAGACTTTAATTACGCGTGACGATTGCAACAGAGTATTTGGACGCATCATCTTCGTGACAAAATTAGAGCAGGGTGATTATTAATATCTATTGAAGCAAAGTGGAATGAGACGCAACTTTCCCTTCAAATTGTGTCACTCTCATTTGGATATTGTGATATGTAGCTTTGTTATTTGCCGTTTTGCGATAACAGTTCTTACTTGCGTGAAATGATTAACAAAGTTATTTCTGGGGTTGACAGAGATAATGTAAATTCAGAACTACAAAAAATGTTCAGAGAATAGCATAAATTCTTTTTAAATGGTGTTATCTAGAGAATTGATAGGACGAAAGGAAGTATGGCACTCTTTAAAATTTTGGATTGTCATGAAAATCTGATTATTGTATTGTCAATCTGGTACTCTTAGCAAAACACAAAGTAGGTTTTCATGCACACAGGCACATGCATATATATATATATATATATATATATATATATATATATATATATATATATATATATATATATATATATATATATATATATATATAATATATATATATATAATATATATATATATATATATATATATATATATATATATATATATATAATATATATATATATATATATATATATATATATATATATATATATATATATATATATATATATATATATATAATATATATATATATATATATATATATATTTTTATATATATTTACGTATTTCCTTGCAATTTATGGTATTTTTACAGGCCGGCAACGGAAACTTTATTTAATTGGCCTTGGAGTTCTGACTTGCGTAAAAGAAAATCGTAAAAAAACAAAGAAAAAAGGGTGAATTTAGGAACTGAAGGCTCTACTTCATAAGGAATGTTACGTAAACACTTGGGATAAATTAAAGAATTATATTTACAAAAGAAAACATTAGAAGGGAAACTGGATAAGTAAATTGATAAAGGGCTTGCAACGCCTGAAGATCCTTCTCCTGGGGTCTTGACTAAGGGCAAGGCACAGTCCAAGATGAGTCCACTGCAAATAGGTCCCTCTGCAAGAGAGATTTACATATTACACGTCAGTAAAGGAACAATATAACACCGAATATGACTCGAGTTTGCACTGAGGGTGCCAAAGACTTGAGGAATGAATGACCACTTTACACTCGAACACAGGACATTGGAAATGGCACTGGATAAACTGGCACAAGTACAGAAGTGAAATGCTGGTACTCCGAACTTTCCAAAGGGCAAACTGTCGTGACTGAAAAGTCTTTACTCGCACTTTACCTTAGGGGAAGTGGGTCTCTGGCGAAGGATGACGAGGGACGATCACACTGGCGAAGCACGCTGTCCCTCGAGGATGACTGGAGTCGGACGGGGGAGGGTGCGGGTGGAATGAATGGTCTCTCACTCGGCAAACTGTATCACTCGCCCGCGTGTATGGCTGTCCCCTCCTCTGCTACTGCATGGCTCCTGCACACACGACTAACTAACTGCATACTGCTACTGCATGGCTCCTGCTCACACGACTAACTGCCTCCTGCCTACTGCTGTCTCTTCCTTTTAAGGGCTCCGGCCGCTTCGTGCCCGTGTGCAAACGATGTGTCATTTGCCAGGTGGTCAGCGATTCGGTTGCCTCTTCCCCGGTGCTGAGAAGGTAAGACAATTTATCAGCTTAATCTGCCTTTAGAAAGGTTTTTTTAAGCAGCTTAGCTGGGCTAAGCTGCTTAAGGGAGTGGCATTAAGTCTCCTCTCCTTGCCCTTTTTTATCTGTGTCATCTCAATATCTGTTTCAGGTAAAAAGAAGGACAGATCGAAATGTTGATAACCTTGCTCTGATTTCTAGGTCAAATACGATTGGCCCTGCGGCGGCGACTTTATTCTCAATAAACAAAGGGTAAATTAGGTGGGGGGGCGGTAGGCACGCTGTGCAGCGACTTCTTGTAATATATAATATATATATATATATATATATATATATATATATATATATATATATATATATATATATATATATATATATATATAGTATATATATGATATGTGTGTGTGATAGTAATCACAATAACACGTGGAAAAAATAATAGAATAGCATGAGAAAGTACGATATTTCTTAGTATTTCGAGAAACGAAAAGTATGAATCAAAGACTGTTTGATTAGCACGTTCCGATGGATTTCATTTCTTCTAAGACGATATTTATAGTTCATAATTCCGCTGTAATGTTATTGTACCCCATAGTTCATAGCCACATTAAAAGATAAAGCTGTATCTTGGGCCAAATGTAATAGAGCTAACAGGGGGAAATTCCATCCACATTATCTTCTCTTTCATCTTCATCTTCTTTAAATGGTCTTGTCTTGCAAAGCTGTTCCCTGACTTTCCTCCCCCCCTGTCACTTTCCGTATTCCTTCTCCGTTCTTCCCTCGCTTTCAGACACCCTTTCTCCTTCTTCCCGTCGGTTTATCTTGTGAAGCAATGCAGAATAAAGGACGTATTGTTGAGGCCAAAGACATTTGGAAATGTTAGTTCTATATTGGTTACCTGAGTTCAGTTGTAACAACGAATTGTTGTAATTATGAACACCAATATGTCCAGGTAGTATAATGTCTGCTTTGGCATCACCATTCCAAACATCAAGTTTTTCGTCCAAAGTGCTACGTTTGCTTTTTTTGCCATTGACCTCGGAATTTTTTTTTTTTTTTTTTTTTTGCTTGAAAGCGGAGACGGTGTAACGGAAGCTCACGAGAATGAAGATTGTTCTTCGTAATTATTTCAAATACCCTCTCACCTTTTTCAAATACCCTCTCATCTTATTCAAATACCCTCTCACCTTTTTCAAATGCCCTCTCACCTTTTTCAAATACCCTCTCACCTTTTTCAGATATCCTCTCACCTTTTTCAAATACCCTCTCACCTTTTTCAAATACCCTCTCACCTTTTGTGTCACTAATATTTTCGTTAGGGTTATTTGTCTATTATTATTATTATCATTATTAGTACTCCTTTTTTTATACTGACATTTATCTCCTTTTCATTTCTTTTTATTATTACCAATATAACTTATTATTATTATTATTATTATTATTATTATTATTATTATTATTATTATTATTATTATTATTATTATTATTATCATTATTATTATTATTATTATTATTATTGTTGTTGTTGTTGTTTTTATTATTAATAGAGCAAATAATATCTCCCGTGTTTAGATTAGCATCCTAAATACTAAAAGTAATGAACCCATCTCACTCAGGAGTTTTACGCTGAATTTCAGACTCCTCCACTGAACCATTCATCAGAGAATATTATCGTCAGCGAATGAGTCTAATTAACTCCCTGTCTGCTTCTGTTTGCAGTAATTACCGCGAATGCAAAGAGTAATTACTCATTCTGAAGGCACCTGTCCATTTGCATGTAATTATCAGAATACTCATCAGGCACTCGCAGTTACTGCTTAATAAAGGAATCGTCCAGCAAATAACACAAATGACTGAAACGATCATTTGAACAAGAAAATGGATTACGAAAAACTATTTCTATTGGAGAAAAATGAGATAGTCAATATACTGTATTTACAGCTGGTCTTATTTACAGTCCAGATTAATCGTTCTTGTTTTACATGAAAGATACAGGGACAAATCGAGAGTTTTTATAAAAGATACAGAAACAAATCGAGAGTTGTTGCGTATAAATTGGTTGTTTCGAAAATTTAGCATGACCTATTTTGTTGGAAAAAGAACAGCTCATATAAAAAAGATAGCCTTTATAAAAACGAATTTATGTCGATATATGCGTATTGTTTGTTTGGCTTTCAGTTATTACTTTAAGAAAAACAAAAACTGGAGAACGGTTTCGATAACTTGTGAAATAACGTCAGTGACTTGCTGCAGCTCTGAAAGTAAATATTATTGAAACGAAAAATATTTTACTTATAACTTCAGTTTAGATGTTGACCTATTATTATTTTGATGATCTTCCAGAAAAATACAAGAATATTCAATTTTTCCGAGATGAATACCCTGTAACTGCAGGGAAATGTTTATCTAATGGCACATACATCTTATCATTTGTTGCATATCAAAGTAACACGTTTGAAAAAATATGATGCCCTTTCATTCGAAAATTTAGATTGAGGTCTGCAAACAACTATTCATGGAAAAGAAATGGTAGCGTTATTGAAAGAGTCTTTGCTGCCATAATTGTAATCGATGAACATGAATAACCAAAAGAGGAGTTTCAGGGAGGGTCGGGATATGTTCATGAAAATGGAAGTAAACGAAGTCGGATAGGAATTCGTGCAGAAACCCACCTGCAATTTTGAATAGCAAACGTAAAGTGTTTTCCGGTGGAAGTCGTAAACAAGAATTGAATGCAGGGGAAAATAATTTGTGCAATTCGGTAGGTTCTCCAAAACCTTTTTCGAGTTAATGTACGTCATTAAAAGAGGCGATATTTCACTTATGAATAAGAGAGAGAGAGAGAGAGAGAGAGAGAGAGAGAGAGAGAGAGAGAGAGAGAGAGAGAGGAGAGAGAGGGGGATTAAAAAAATAAGTTCAACTTCTTATCCAAAGTTTCCTTTTCAAATTATTGTATTGCAGATTAGTGCTGGAAAATAACCTAGGACACTCGTCAATAATCAATATATAATACTAACTTTGATACCCTGAGATATTCTTTTTCAGTTTTTTTTTTAATCTTCTGCTAAAGAATAATACTGTTATATGATATTTCAAAGTATTCTATGAGTTTGAAGTAATTTGGGAATAATTTTGCTTCTGTCTAATGTATGTGAAGATGTTCAACGTTTAGAAAACTTGTGTGCGTGGTCGCATTTCATTTCATTTAACAAAGGTCAAGAACCATTTCCTCTCTCTCTCTCTCTCTCTCTCTTCTTTCGTCGCTTTCGCTCCCTTCTTGGTTGAGAAGCCCCTGTCGGCCTATGGTCTCGTGGAAAATCTGATTAATTTGTGCCACGTTCCTGAATTAATAGAAATGTTACCTCTCTCTCTCTCTCTCTCTCTCTCTCTCTCTCTCTCTCTCTCTCTCTCTCTCTCTCTCTCTCTCTGTAATCCAGACATATAAAGCAGATTAGAAACTGCTATGGAACAGGGCACTTCTCTGAAACGTATGTAAATTTTGAGTGGCGGATGTGTTGCAGATCTTGCAATCTCTCGAGCTTGTTTGTCAGTGGATTTGGTGTTGGTGGCCATCTGTCTCCCCCAGAGAAAAATTCCTTCTCCCAGTTTTACCAGAAGTTTAAAATGACCAAATTGGTATTTTAAATTGCCATAAACATCAATACAATGTCAGACCAAGAAAGAAAAAATAGCGCAAAGGAGTAGCAATAAAATATATGAAATTTTGATTGAAATGTTGAGAGGACTTTAACATGAAAAAAAACCTTCATCCAACAAATTGAATACAGATATCTAAACTTGCATCCAGCAAATTAATATTCTTATTAAACCTTTATTTTATTCAACAAGATGGATGCAGTTATTAAATTTGCATTCGACAAACTGAATGCAGATCTGATCCTCTTTTCCAACGATGTAATCAATTGAAATAACTCACTTAAGCCTTTCCTTATAATGTACAGTAAGTTTCTTTTGCATGAAATTTAAATTTCTATACAGTAAAGATTATAACTAAAATCCTGATAATCTAAGTTCATAAGATGGCTGTCGACTATTGTTCAAAGGGAAGTCTTTTTATCAGCTGGAAAAAAATTGGATTTTGGATTTTCGCTTTGCCTTTTTTTTTTTTTTTTTTTTTTGCTGATTGGTTACCAATCTGTAATTGGCTTTGAACATCTGCGGCTATCGGATTGTTTTCATGAATTCACTTAATAACCCGTGATCGAAGATTAGAACAGAAGTTCCGAGAGCTTGACTGTCAGATTTTATGTTGAAAGAGAAGTTCGGAGAAAATTTTCTGCAAATTTCCTATCAGATTTCGCAATGAAAAGGAAGTTCCCTGAGAATTTTCCCAAGGTTACCTGCCAGATTTCAGACTGAAAGGGAAATTTCATTGAGAAATTCCCAAATCTTAGCTGTCAGATCTCAGAATAAAAGAATAGACTGAAAGTGCAGTTCGATGAGATTTCTCCAAAACTGAGGATTTTCTAAAAGATGATTGGCTGACTGAAAATAAAACTCTATGAGAGATTTCCAGAGGTCACCTGTCAAGTTTCTGACTGGAAGAGGAGTTCCGTGAAAATTTCCCAAAGGTTGCCTACCAGATTTTGATGGAAAAAGATTCGTTGAGATTCTCCCAAAAGTCCCTGCCAAATTTTATAATGAAAGAGAAGTTCGTTGAAAATTTGAAGGGGTCCAAGTCAGATATCAAAACGAAAGAGAAGTTTGTTGAGGATTTTCCGTAGGTTCTCTGCGAGATATCTTAATGAAAAATTATTATGGTCAGATTTCTCCAAAGTTTTCTGTTTAGATTTAAAAATGAAAGAGTAGCTCGATGATGATTTTCAAATGGTTATCTGTCAGTTATCCGTCGTCAAACAGAAGTTTGGTGCGATTTCAGGTGCCGTTCCAGTTCATTTGTTTCTAACTTTATCCACGTACTGAAGATAACACTTCCCTTTTGCTATAATTGCAAAATAAAATCTATTTTTGCTTTTTCTTTAATTGCAAAATAAAATCTGTTTTTGTTTCAAATCCCATCGTAAAAGAGAAAAACAGAAAGTCGATGAAATGTTGTAGTACTTGCGACATAAAACGTCGGTTTCAGGTTTTATTGATTATTAATAGATTATTGACAGGGAACGGCACATGATTTTTGTTCATTAATACGTCATCATCTGTTGACAAGCGTGTTATGTTAACATGGTTCTAACATTTTTTTCTTTCAGCACTAAAAACAGTTATGTTCCTTCATTAATCCATAATTTATAGTTGTGACTTTTTAACGACAAGAAAATTTCCTCTCACTTTATTACTTTAGATATAAGTAAGCTCAGAAAAAGAGAGATAAAGACTTCAAGAATAAAAGTTTGAGATGGTGTGGGAGGCAAGAGACTTTAAATAAACGAATTTGGAGGAAGGAAGAAAAAGGACACGAGGAAAGAAATGTCCTCGGGGGATCTTTCGGGATTTTGCATTTCTCTGTGGGGTCGGGATTCGGGCTCGCGAGAAATATCATCCCGTAAAGGCTATAAAAAGAGAGGAGGGGAAAGATGAAGAAAAAGTGAGAGAAAAGGAAGTGAAACGGGAAGTGAAAAAACTGCGCTGCGCGAGGAATTCGTTGGAAAACAAATCGAGGTGGACAACTTTATTCAAATTTATACGTGTCCTCGCATATAGAGGATGTTAAAGCTTCAGAGGATGGCTCTGTTTTATGCCTGAGGGAAAAGGGAAAATAGAAAGCAGCAGAGCAAAGTGGAGGTAAAGGGAATTCTCTAAGATAAGGAATTTATATTATTAGAAAGAAAGAAGAAATGGAGAGATATAGAGAGATAGACGAATCAGTGGCTTACAGATATCTTCGCAGAGTCCAAAACTAACTCGAAAATTGAAGCTTTCTTAGTTATACCCAAGAGAAAAGGAAAGCTACAGCGAAACTGACCAGATTTACGATAAAGGTATTCAAACCTGGTCAACATCTTTCAAGAATTTCTCTGCTCTTCCACAAATATATATATATATATATATATATATATATATATATATATATATATATATATATATATATATATATATATATATATATATATATATATATATAATGGAGAGAAATATATATATATATATATATATATATATATATATATATCAAAACAATAAAGTGAAACAACTTATCAAAAGTATTCATCTCCAAAGTTTTATCCTATCCTTGAGGATATTAAGATATTCTGGAAATAAGAGAATTGTTGACTTAAAATAGTAGATGTCACATGTACATCAGTATCCATTAGGAATAAATTAATGAGAACTCAGAATAAATGTGGATGGTTTCAGATGTGTGTGTGTGCCTAGTGCTGGGTCGATAGATTTCGAGTAAAAAATTACAACGGATAACAGCAGGATTGAACGGGTAAGAACTGTGTGGGCTTACAAAAGGAAGGTGTGTAGACCAAGTATTAGTTACAAAGACATTCGTATAGAAAATTTGTAATTAAAGGAAAATATTTGTATGTGGCTTATATGTTTCTAGGAAAAGCTTGTTAGATTTGTCATTTAGGCCACGAAGACTATATACTACCGAAGAAAATTTGGTGAGATTCATTTTTTTTATCACGAAGAACGTGTGATTTAGGATGCACAAACAAGAGAAGACACCTTCGGTACATAATTGGATCTAAGACAAGGGTGTATCAGTTTTATTAGCTATTTAATATTATGATGGATTATACGAGAAGCTAAAGAAAGAACAGTGCGGTAGATGTAGGCGCAAAGTTGAGGATAACAGAATAAATCGTGAATATGTGGAATGAGTGATCCTTGTGGATGATACAATACTGATAAGGGACAGCAGAGAGAAACCGTTAAAAGTGGTAAACCAAACGAAGATTATTTTCAGCTGGAGAAAGTCCAGGTTATGAGGGGAAACGGACACCATGAAGAAGTAGTGAATAATAATGTGAATGGAAGAAGTATAGATCCACTTTGCTCACACAAGTATTTAAGTATAAGTTTACTAGATAATGGCGGGATAAGAGATGAAATGAATAATAGAATAAGTGAAGTTTGAAAGCTAGCTACGTGTGTGCAAAAGATCAGGAAAAAACATGCAGTGTCTATAGAACCAAGGTTGGAATGTATGAAAGGATTGTTGACCCAATTCCTCTTTACGTAAGTGAAGTTTAGATGTTAAATAATAAAAGAAAGAGATTTAAACAATTAAGACCGAATATTTCCTGATTTAGTTCAAGGATATGTTGGAAATGGATTGCCCTATTTACGACTGAATTATAAATGAGCCCAATATTTCCCGTTGGGTTAACTATCAGGTGATGGTGATAAATATATTTACAGGGATATATTATTCGAAGTTTATTTTGTCCAGATTAGGTTCATTTGTAATTACCCTCGTGAGGTCAGTTGGAAAATAAGTTTTTTCAGTGCTTGGGAATTCTCTAAAAATTACATCAGTGATGACGCTTAAGTATATTCTTTATCAAATGTGAATATGCTTTCTTTCCTTCGTTTCATCTCATCATCTGGAATAAAATCACATCTTAGTTACATCAATGCATGGAACAAATGCCGCAAAGAAGACATCGTGGATAAGTGTGTGAAGTGAAATGAAAATCCTTTATGTTCCCTAAATAATGCTTCCTTTTCTCATTTAAGTATATATATATACTCTTGGAAGAGAAATGTAAAAAAAAAAAAAAGAAAGGGAACAAAGGTAAAACAAGATGGTTAAATAATAAAAATATCAATATTAACAATTCTTAAAAAGTGAGTGGGAAGAAAGATAAGTAGCAATAACCGGCTGTTCTTAACATTATCTGACATTATCTGCATTACAGAAACTGTGAAAAATTATATTTCTATAATAATACTAGAAAGAGGCACAAAGTGTAGGTGTCCTAATCCTAGCAATGTCGCCCAGAGTGAGGATTTACATGAATTTAAGCTAATGAGCCATCAGCCCTGCCTACCACTATCCAGTCTCTCTCTCTCTCTCTCTCTCTCTCTCTCTCTCTCTCTCTCTCTCTCTCTCTCTCTCTCTCTCTGTGAGTGCGTGTAGGTTTGTGGGCAGGTGTGTGGGGGGCAAGAGCATAGTCCTTACCAAGAATTT
>NC_089789.1:20201105-20266105 GCF_040412425.1 Macrobrachium rosenbergii
TCAGAGATATGTAAAGCAATTATTCAAGTTATGCAACGCGAGCTTACAAAGGTAAAAAGTAACTATGTTGCATACACAGCATCCTGCATAGTCTAGTGGTATATAGTCTAGTATGTAGTAGGTCCATGATCCGTTAAAGCAGAATAGGCCCTACCCTTCGTTCCTGTAGCCAAGTGAAGGTGAAATCTTCAAGTTTTTTGTACAGAAAATTTTAATTAATGCAATGAAAATTGAAATATTATTGAAAATATTATTGTTATAAGCTTTTATTTTATGTACGGAAAATAACAATGTTATTTAAACAATAGTACCAATAAATACATACATACATACATACACACACACACATATATATATATGTATGTGTGTGTGTATTAGTGCTAATGTTTAAATTACATCGTTACTTAATACATCTTATTAAGTATTTTAGTTTCATTGCAGTACCATATATATATATATATATATATATATATATATATATATATATATATATATATATATATATATATATATATATATATATATATATCTTATATATATATATATATATATATATATATATATATATATATATATATATATATATATATATATATATATATATATCTTATATATACATATGTATACATATATATATATATATATATATATATATATATATATATATATGTGTGTGTGTGTGTGTGTGTGTGTGTGTGTGTATTAGTGCCCTTGTTTAAATTACATTGTTATTTTCCGTACATATAATAAAAGTTTATGTTAATATTTTCAATAATATTTCAATTTTCCTTGTATAAATTAAAAATTTTTTTACAAAAAGTTTTACCCTCACATGGCTACAGAAACGTAGGTTCAAGGGCCTATTCTGCTTTAACGGATCATAGACCTACTGTATACTAGACTGTATACCACTAGACTATGCGACTTGCTGTGTGAGGCAACATAGTTACTTTTTACCTTTGTAAACTCCTATTGCATAACTTGAATAATTGCTTTTACATCTCTCTGGGATTATATGCCTCAAGGGACGACTATTGGCGCCGAAGCGAAGTGCTGCCAGCAACCTCTCGTACAGTGATATCGGTTGTCTCGTACAAGTGTGCTTGTTATTTCTAGAAGAGGGGAGACCATACAGAGTATATAATAATTCCTTGTAGATCTGCTCGTCCATTCTCGGATAATTAAGCCAGTCACCAGGGTAAAGTTTCAATTCATTAAATAAATAATCGTGAGATCATGCATTTCTCTTCTCCAACGGTATATATATATATATATATATATATATATATATATATATATATATATATATATATATATATATATATATATATATATATATTGCATCCTTCTCTTGTAGTTTTCAAACTAATTTATCATAAGCCTCATTTTGCTTTCCTATGATGTTCAAAAACTCCTCTAAGAACTTTTCTGCTAACATAGCTGCCATGTTTCCCTGTCAGCTTCTAGTTGAAATTGAAGTAAATCTTGAGATCACGCCATAGACGTGGAGGCTTCCGGTCACCTGAACTAAAACGGAAGCCACGAACCTGGTAACAACAGGTTGCGAGCTGGTCGAAGAGGCCAACGGACTCCTCCCACTTTTGGTCGAAGGAGAACACTATAGACAGTGAGGTTTACTTCCAGTTCAGACGACCGGATCCGGCGATCGCAACATCTATGGGGTCCTTAAGATGACCTGACAGCTGCTGATTTCCTTAAGGAGACAGGCCACCATCCAAAAGGTGGGCAGAAATCCAGTTTCAATGACAGAGGCAAAGTTGCCTACGCCTAAAACTGGTATACCCAACCATAAGTGGTACTGACAGCTACTGATTTCCTTAAGGAGATAGACCACCATCCAAAGGGTAGACAGAAATCCAGTTTTGGTGGCAGAGGTAACACTGCCTATGTCTCGAACTGGTATACCCAACCTTAAGTGGCCCTGACAGCTGCTAATTTCCTTAAGGAGATGGGCCACCAACCAAAAGGCAGGCAGAAATCCAGATTCGATGACAGAGGCAAAGTTTCCTATATCTCAAACTGGTATACCCAACCTTAAGTGGGCCTGACAGCTACTGATTTCCTTAAGGAGACAGGCCACCATCAAAAAGGTGGGCAGAAATCCAGTTTCGATTACAGAGGCAAAGTTGTCTATGTCTCGAACGGGTATACCCAACTTTAAGTGGGCCTGACAGCTGCTGATTTCCTTAAGGAGACAGGCCACCATCCAAAAGGTGGGCAGAAACCCAGTTTCGATGAGAAAGGCAAAGTTGTATGTCTCAAACTGGTGTACCCAACCTTAAGTGGGCCTAGCAGCTGCTGGTTTCCTTAAGGAGACAGGCCTCCATCCAAAAGGTGGGCAGAAACCCAGTTTTGATGACAGGGGCGAAGTTGCCTATGTCTACTGTAGAACTGGTATACCAAACATTAAGCGGGCCTACAGCTGCTGATTTCCTTAAGGAGGTAGGCCACCAACCAATAGGTGGGCAGAAATTCAGACTCAGTGACACAGGCAAAGTTTCATATATCTCGAACTGGTATACCCAACCTTAAGTGGGCCTGACAGCTGCTGATATCCTTAAGGAGACAGGCCACCATCCAAAAGGTGGGCAGAAATCCAGTTTCGATGACAAAGGCAATGTTGCCTATGTCTCAAACTGGTATAGGCCTACCCAACCTTAAGTGGCCCTGACAGCTACTGATTTCCTTGAGGAGACCGGCCACCACCCAAAAGGTGGGCAGAAATCCAGTTTTGATGGCCGAGGCAATGTTGCCTATGCTTCAGACTGGAATGCCCAACCATAAGTGGGCCTGACAGCTACTGATTTCCTTAAGGAGACCGGCCACCACCCAAAAGGTGGGCAAAAATCCAGTTTCGATAACAGAGGCAACATTGCCTATACCTCAAACTGGTATACCCAGCCTTAAGTGGGCCTGACAGCTACTGATTTCCTTAAGGAGACAGGCCACCATCCAAAAGGTGGGCAGAAATCCAGTTTTGATGACTGAGGCAATGTTGCCTATGTTTCAAACTGGTATACCCAACCTTAAGTGGGCCTAACAGCTGTTGATTTCCTTAAGGAGACAGGCCACTATCCAAAAGGTGGCCAGAAATCCGGTTTCGATGACAGAGGCAAAGTTTCCTATATCTCGAACTGGTATACCCAACCTTAAGTGGGCCTGACAGCTGCTGATTTCCTTAAGGAAACAGGCCACCATCCATAAGGTGGGCAGAAATCCAGTTTCGATGACAAAGGCAACGTTGCCTAAGTCTCGAACTGGTATACCCAACCTTAAGTGGGCCTGACAGCTACTGATTTCCTTAAGGAGACAGGCCACCATCCAAAAGGTGGAGAGAAATCCAGTTTTGATGACTGAGGCAACATTGCCTATGCCTCAGACTGGTATACCCAACCTTAAGTGGAACTGACAGATACTGATTTCCTTAACAATGGGTTTTATATTCACATAGGAAAAGGCCCTCATCCGATTAGTCAATAGAAATTCAAGAACACTGAGCTTTGGCCTATCAGAAATTAGTAAGAAACACTTTCCCACCCTCTTGGTATAACACTGTACGTCATTTGAAAGGTCGTTTCGACAACAGCCAACATTATCTCTTCGCCACCATCCAGATTCGCTCTTGGTCGATGCCAAAAGTCCCTCAACGTTCCTTTGAAGATGAGGCAGAATTCCCTCTATGGCGGAGTATTCTTTCCGAGTGGTTCCAGTAGTCAGTCCATTAGCACCACTTCGAGTTCCAGCCGCACGAAAGCTGACTTGCTGACCTAGATGCCTTCATTCTGAACTTCAGACCGTTTCAGGGAAAAATCCATTGACTCTGTTATCCTACACAGAGATTCATGTACCTGGCGGCTACTCGACTGTAGTGATCTGAAGCAAAGGTGAGAAGGGCATATGTCTTGCAACTTCCTGCCAAAATATTTCTAAACCATTGGGCTAACATCTTTTGGTGCCACTGCCTCTCATGGGAAAAAGCACACTGCTGCATTCAGAAGGCAGCCACAATTTCCATAGTTACGTTCAAAGACTTTTATAAACGAAGATAGCTAAAACTGCAGAAAATTATATGTATACACACATTTTATTATATATATATATATATATATATATATATATATATATATATATATATATATATATATATATATATATATATATATATATATAAATGACTGTAAATAGTAGTTAGCTTTATAAAATATACTGAGGAAGTAGAGCAAGAGCAATATTCTTTAGAAATTGGTTATAAAAAATATCAGTTTAACTAAGTTATTTGTAGGAAAATGGAAATTCATTAAAATGTTGAAATGTGCTTTGGGGTAAGGTAATATTCAGATTAGAAGTTGAATTACTTACTTCGTTACCTTATTTTCTGACTACCCTATCACCGATTTTTTTTTTTTTTTTTTTTTTTCTATCTTAGCCGGGGATAAAATCCCTCGCACTGATATAACATTGAAATTATGAGACTATATAGCTCTTACCATTATTGTTGTAGAGTCTGTATATACGGCGCCATATTATTATTATTATATTATTATTATTATTATTATACTGTGACAATATCCATCAAGATATTTTTATCAATAAACTTCGCAACACTAAGTAATACTGCAATGAATACAGGGAAATCGAATAATCCAACGTTCATCAAATGAAGCTGTTGGAAGGAATTTAGATAAGTAATATAGCCATTTAATATTCAGATGAAATTGGATAACAAGGACCCTTCTCTCAAGCAGGGGAATAAATCTACTGGTCCCTTTAAATTAACACTTGACGTTGAAAGCCAACCTCCCCCACCCACCCCTCCCATCCGACTACCAGGGACCCTCCTCCTAACCCCTATAAGAGGAGGAGCGTTAATCTGAAGTAAGATTTCATCTCCGTCACATATTTCAATGGCGGCTTTTATCAGAGTCAACACCTGGCGGGAATACGACGCTCGGCGATAATTGCTTATTCATGAGAGAGGTTCCTTTTCGTAAAGGATAGAAAGTGGCTCACATTTGTTTTCTTTTGATTTCATTATGACAGATTTGATTATTGTTGTTTTCATCACCTAGTTTCGATCTCTCTCTCTCTCTCTCTCTCTCTCTCTCTCTCTCTCTCTCTCTCTCTCTCTCTCTCTCTCTCTTCAAAGTTACTAGTTTTATATAGTCATCCAACTTACTTTCTTCCTAGTTAATGTCCCGCCGCCGTTTGTCTTTAAAATAAATGAAGATCGATGATTTCCAGTTCTTCAGATCTGATCCAACCTCTGGGTCAATACGAAATTAATTCCAAATATTCAGTTTTTTTTTTTATCATGCAAAGTTTGTTTCTTATGTTACTGATTAAGTATGCATTTCCATATATACATATATATATATATATATATTATATATATATATATATATATATATATATATATATTATATTATATATATATATATATATATATATATATATATATATATATATATATATATATATATATATATATATATATATATATATATATATATTTATTTCTATATATATATACATATATATATATGTGTGTGTATATATATGTGTGTATATCCACACAATTATCAATGACCTGTACACAATTATCAAAATATTTTCGTTGGATAATCAGTTAGGGAACTGGGGGATCTTTTCTTTAATGGGAGGAATCATGTTGTCAATTATCTTTATTTGTGTGTGCAAGAAGAACGCTGGTACAGAAGTCTTTTACACACTGTCACAGGGTTTGCTTTTACGCTGTTCTCTTTTGTGAAAAGTCTTCAAAAGCCCTTCTTTCACGAATTTTCATACATGAATTGCACAAAATTGTGAAAAACATCGTCCGAAAAGTGAAACAAGTTTTAAGAAAACTATTGGGAAATGAAACGTAACCTAACCAATTAGGGAGCACGGCAGCCCTACCCACGGTTGAGCTATATATAGCTCAACCGTGGCCCTACCCAGTGCCGGTTGCAAGCGCCGATAATTGAGGGGCTGGAGTCAGGAAGAGCGTCCGTCCGTAAAACATTTACCAAAACCAAAAATGAAATAACACTCTCAAGATAGAAAAAATTGGAGGAGGCTCATTAATAACAGCGACCCCGGCTAGGGATTAGAAACAACTGGAGGAGGCTCATTAATAACGGCGACCCAGGCTAGAGATTAGAAACAACTGGATGAAACGTACCGTAAAATAACGACATTTGAAGGCGTGTGTTCAAGGAAAAAAGACATATTCTGTATTGATCTTCATGGAATCTGAATAATTATGACTTTGCGAACAGAAAGAATCTTCATTCGTAGTTAAATATCGGTTATCCAATTCAATGTAAATTAGACATACATATAAATATGTATATATATAGATAAATATATATATATATATATATATATATATATATATATATATATATATATATATATATATATATATATATAATATATATATATATATATATATACATATAAATATGTATATATATAGATAAATAAATAAATAAATAAATATATATATATATATATATATATATATATATATATATATTTATTTATCTATCTATATATATACATATTTATATGTATGTCTAATTTACATTGAATTGGATAACCGATATTTAACTACGAATGAAGATTCTTTCTGCTCTCAAAAAGTCATAATTATTCAGATTCCATGAAGACCAATACAGAATATGTCTTTTTCCTTGAACACACGCCTTCAAATGTCGTTATTTATATATATATATATATATATATATATATATATATATATATATATATATATATATATATATATATATATATATATATATATATATATATATATATATATATATATATATATATATATATATATATATGAAGCTTAGTTTAACTAGAATGTTGGATTGCGATGAGGTTTAAAACCCAAAAATCCAATCTTCCCAGAGTGAAAGATAATAATGAGCAGTCCCATTCGTTCCTCAAGAGGGCTATTGTATTCCCCCCTTTTCTTTGCTGCATGATTTAGAAGGTAACATTAGCATCTATATGCTGAACTTAAGCCCGAACCCGATTCTTGAATCTCTTTGAAGGCACTCGGGCGAGAGGTCTCATCATCATCATTTGGGCTATAATTCTGGCGGGAAAAATGATTTAATTTTTTCATCCATATTGACGAGGAAGTTCGTTTTCTGGGATTTTGTGATTTATCTTGAGAGAAGCATTCAAAAATACAGACAGACAAACCGAGAGAGAGAGAGAGAGAGAGAGAGAGAGAGAGAGAGAGAGAGAGAGAGAGAGAGAGAGAACTAGGTTTGGTATGACAGCAAGTATTTGCATATCCCATTAGATTTGCTGACAGAAGTTGTATGAAATAGATATGTTCATAATATTGTAACATAAAATGTGACCGCAATGGTTTAGGAAGTTATGAGGTAGTGATGTCGCCAAGGGAGAAAAATACACTTTGTGAGAGCTTATTATTTCCAAGTGTGTGCTGTTTATATCTTTTTTTTTTTTTTATTTTCTATATAAATGTATTTGATGGTCAAACATTTTGTGACACCATATTTTAACTGGACAGTGTAGACTATATTTAATGGATACTCCACTCCTTACTCCTTCAACTCAGCATTACTTCCTGATTTATTTATTACTGGCTATTTATTTTATGCCATCAAAACCGTTTCTTGTCTGATACTTATTTGTGTATCAACATTTTTCGGGTTTATCCACCCTAATAAGTTCTTTTTATTATATGAATTTATGCATATCGAAATAAACTATACATAAACGTGTGTATACGTTTGGTAATTAATATTATGAGTTATTCATAAAACCCCACTCCTTTTATTCATAGTGAGCACAGCAGTTTCTGGTCCAAAAAAGAAGAGGACGTTTCAAAAACTGGCAATTTTTTTACCCTTCTGCCTAAGGGATATAATTTCCAATCGGATGCCTAAGGAAGATCTGAAGAGGAATCATCCATGAATCCTAACTCCTTCTTTCGGGCTTAAATGGTGACGTATAATATCTTAAGAATTTTCCTTCCATCATATATAATTCTCTCTCTCTCTCTCTCTCTCAGAGAGAAATATATATGATGGAAGGATTATTCTTAAGATATTATGCGTCACCATTTAAGCCCGAAAGAAGGGGTCAGGATTCATGGATGATTCATCTACAGATCTCCTTTGGGCATCCGATTGGAAATTATATCCCTTAGGCAGAAGGGCAAAAGAAAATTGCCAATTTTTGAAACGTCCTCTTCCTTTCTGGACCAGAAACTTGTGCTCGCTATGAATAAGAGGAGTGGGATTTTATGAATAACTCATAATGCTAATTATCAAACACCTACACACGTTTATGTATACTTTATTTCCATATGTATAAATTACTCTTGACCGTAATATATATATACTGTGTGTATGTATAGCCCTTCTTTGGCTGAGTCGGTTGAGCTTCAGACTGTCATTCGATGGGCCGAAGTTCAATTCCCGCGGCCGGCTGATGAAGAGTTAGAGGAATTTATTTCTGGTGATAGAAATTCATTTCTCGCTATACTGTGGTTCGGATTCCACAATAAGCTGTAGGTTCCGTTGCTAAGTAACCAATTGGTTCTTAGCCACGTAAAATAAGTCTAATCCTTCAGGCCAGCCCTAGGAGAGCTGTTAATCAGCTCAGTGGTCTGGTAAAACTAAGGTATACTTACTTTGTGTGTATGTATATATATATATTATATATATATATATATATATATATATATATATATATATATATATATATATATATATATATATATATATATATATATAAATACTGTCAGGAGTAATGAAGTTCTTAACAGCATGCATATCAAGCTATTACGCCGCAGAAGATTCTAGGAAATATCTCATTAAGACGAGCATTAGCAAAGAAAGGTATTATAATCATGACTGCAGATTATAACGTTACTGCCACTGTTCTAAGAAAAACTGGGAACATTAGCACATGCAAGTGACTTATTTCAGGAATACATCAGATCAAGTGGACACACCCTAACCCTAAATTGCTTGGCCATATTTACGCCGCATGATTGGAATAGCAGAATTGGGCGTCAGTGAAATCCACACCCTTATAGGGTATACTCGGTCGCCATGTCTGAAAGCTTTTGCATAAAACGATCGTGTTTGAGGATATTAGTAATCCTAAAATGGGCACGAATGTTTTCTCTAACCGGAATCGTGACTGAAGACATTGTAAAATTGTGCACAGTTACGTTTTAAATGGTTGGATAAAGGATTCGCATACTGAAGATGGAAATAGCAAATTTTTTTTATATTACCATATATGATTCTCTCTCTCTCATTCTCTCTCCCCAATTTTCTGTTAATTATGAACACATCGAAATTATCGTATTTCTTTGATCCCTCGTATTTAATCATACTGCATCATTATTCTTGAAACCCTTCGTCCGTCACCAAATTTACATCGATGCAAAAGTCATTTATAAACAAGGTATAACATCTTAGCGCAGTTCTGTAGAAAATGACGTATTATCACACTAGGAAATGGAAAATATCAGAATATATAACAGTAATATTACTGAGTCTCCTGTACTTCATCTGAAAAGCATACATAAGATTTTTTCGCTTAATTATACATACTAAAATACAGACACAAATATATATACATACACATGCATACATATATGCACGCGGGTGCGTTTATGCGTAAATATAAAATATATACCACATCAATTAGTCCTCTCTCTCTCTCTCTCTCTCTCTCTCTCTCTCTCTCTCTCTCTCTCTCTCTCTCTCTCTCTCTTTTGCCATTCCCTCTTCCGAAAATGGTTCTTCGATGTCCCTGATAAGCTGGAAAGCCTTATTAATTATTATTATTATTATCACTTTTTCTCTTACATTTAGGATCCTTCAATATCGTCCTGTTCCTTCTCGCCTTCAAAGGGCAGGAACTGACTGATCCTGGCAAGGCTCTCTGTGGCCGCCTTTGATCAGGCTCACTTTTAATTTAGCATCGGAAGACCTTTAGACGAAAGTAATGGAAAGAGAATGAGATGAAAGATATGGGAAACAGATACGTGAGGGGGCTGAGCGTACACATGATTATATGAGTACACTGCAAATGACAGAATGAGGTTGCTAACCTCTCAACATTTTTCCTCGATCCTAACCGGTGATGGCACCCATACAAAGCTAGGTAGACTGGTAGGAGGTACGCCGGGAGTTATTTACAGACCCAGGAAACGTGCGCCGAGCGCTGCAACACTCGGACCACGGCACCCACTAGGGCTGATTTCGCCTTCCAAATTTGGGCACCAGATCACGATTACCCAGTTTAGAAGGGGTGGCTGCAGCTGCGACTACACTTGTGGTTTTCATCAAGACTGTTTTTAGGTTAAGATAACTAAAACCATACTTTTCTCCACCACAGTAAGACTAATTACCAGGCGTATAATCAATTGCGCAGGGCAGCACGAGGCACACTATAATTTAACTAAACGCGTTTCAGTTGTGCTGCCTGCCGGCATTTGAACACGGCTACTTCCTCATGTGGAGTGAGTATTTTGCGCACTTGATGACGATATCACCATAGTTAAATTATATATATATATATATATATATATATATATATATATATATATATATATATATATATATATATATATATATTTATACATATATATGTATATATATTATATATATACATATATAGCTATGAAACTGGCAATGTTTGTTATGAAAAAGTTAATGTGACATGGAATACAGTATATATATGTATGTATATATATATATATATATATATATATATATATATATATATATATATATATATGTATGTGTGTGTGTGTGTGTGTGTGTATGTATATTTATATATATATATATATATATATATATATATATATATATATATATATATATATATATATAGATATATAGATAGATAGATAGATAGATATATAGATAGACAGATTTCCGTATCATATTAAGTTTTTCATAATAACATTGTCTTTTCATTCACTGACCTCCTGATCGAACCCCCTAAGTTAAGGAGGGAAGTCTCTCTTCATTTAAAGTGCCCACGTGACACCCGCAAAGCAGCCTCATCTTACATCTATTTTATTGAAATAGGAATCCCTTCAGCCACACCCCCACTCACATTGCTGGGTACGAAACTCTTTTCTATCTTCTGTATTACTTGATTCCAAGAAGGTGAGTGCCATTTCCTTTGGTGCCACGTCGCCTTTTCCCCCACGGGGTTCACTAACCAAATCTTAACATAATTCTTCTCTGCTTAATGATTAACGGAGAAGCTTTGGGTAATCCTTTCTGCTTTCTGGCTGTGAAAATAGACCATTTATTTTTTTATACCAAAATAGTAATTCATACACAAGCATTTCAAAGGAAATTTACATTTTAGAGGAAGCTCCTATAAAAAACATAATTATTTTTGTACTGGATTGAAAGTCCCTGAACAAAATATTGTTGAAACAGGTTTATATCCCAAAAACATAAACTGACAAATTTGTCTTACCCTTACCATGAATTTTATATATAGGGACAATTTAAAACGAAGAAAAGTGACCACAGTTTTTGGTGAAGTGTGTCATGTTTTTTGAAGATTTTACAATAGCAAGACTAATGACAAGACCAGAGATGAAGAGGTGGTATTGTATGATTAACAAATAAAAAATAGATATCAAATGGTATCTTTGGTACATTTTTTATTATCTACGATTTATTTGGACGCATCGTAGCTCGCACCTCAACAAGTACATAAGCAACCACATACAAGCAACGTAGCACAGACACAATCTGTATCCAAACAAGCAAAGATATCGAATGTATGAAGATGATATTTCGAAGAGAGAGAGAGAGAGAGAGAGAGCTACAAAAAAAAAAAAAAAAAATGGCTAGTAATTGTTCTTCCTGGGGCTCAGTACTTGAGCGAGTTTCAGTAAATCCTGAATGCTTTTGTTTAAACGGTAACGAGGGATATGGGGTATATAACATTTATGATCCATTAATTTAAATTCCTCCACCCCTGTTTTTTTGGATGAGGCCTCCTACCTGCTTCTTGACATGAAAAGTTTTCCGTTCGTAATTTAGAATATCATTCTCCATTAATACGTTACACTCCTCTTTCACGTATACAACTTTCCAAAGTGCTTTCAGTCCTGTCTCATAATTAGAATAGTTGGCTTTTGGTGTTTTCTTTTGACTTCAGTAATATTAATAAAAAGTTTGCTCTGACGAATGAAGGTATGTTTTACAGAAATAGAAGTTAGCACAGATGACGAGAACATGATTTTGAAACTTAGTTACATTACTAATACATAAAAAAGGGCTTAAAAAGTTATCTCTCTCTCCCTCTCCTCGTAAAGGAAACTGATAATTGTATTCATGATCCAAAAGGACGCTGTTCTTATTCGGTTATCGCGTCCAATTGGCTTATGGATCTCGCTCAAGGGCTGCTTGATCTGGGCAGCAGTTGAGGAGGTAGCTTATTTAATTAAGTGTAGCACGACAACAGTTAGCGCTTTTCAGACGAGGGAGAAGGTGCAGCTTCTCTCTCGTTTCTTTGCGATATTTAGCTTCGCCAGTCTAAATAGGAAGAAAACTTCTTTGCGAAAATATTTTGTTCTTTTTTTATAATTTTTATTCGTTGTGGTCGTAGAAACATCAATGGATGAAATCGAAACAGATTTCTTTTAAAATATTTCCACTTTGTCGTCAGCAGTCATAAAAAGAAAATATTTCTTAAATGAAATCACAACATAATATCAAGTAATTTGAACTTATTTCATATATTGAAACGATTTACATGAGCCAATGTTATCAAGATTTTTTCTATCGGAAAAAGAAAATTCTTTTTCTCCTACGGAGTTCAAAGCTTGCTTTCTTAATCCCTTGATCGTTTCTTTAGAAGCTTTGAAGAAATTATCTCTGCTCCTTCTGTCTACATTCAGTCCTTTTCTCGAACATTCAGACTTTCATAACATGATGTACAACAGTCCAAAACGAATAAGTTTTCTGTAAAAGAAAATGAGTGATAGGTATATTCTAAGCAATAATGTATCGCCAAAAAAGTAGCATTGAGACAATGGCGTCACGACACAGTGTCTATGACTTTTAATGTTATTGAAGTCTGTATTCGTTGTATGCTCTCTTTTTTTGTCGATTCTGTTTGTGTGCTGACCTTGTCTTTCGACAATTGGAGTCATTATTTCTGTAACGATTACCCGCTTGAATTCGATCATTCAAACAACTGTATTACAGTGGAAAGAGTTGTATTGCAGCGAAGAGAAACTGGAAGTTTTTTTCATATTGCATTTTTTCGTAATGCTTTCGCATCTGATTATTAGATCAGGTTCAGAAAACAGTTTTGTTTGCAAGTAAAGAATCCATTGCTCGTTGGACTACCAATTTTTGCAACTTTCATTATTCCAAACGTTTTCAAAATATTCGAATGATGTGCTGAAAAACTTATTGTTTTCTGAATAGTGAAGGACCACATAAGAATGAATAAATTTTATCCAACCACTTCCATATGAAACAGAATATTTTGTTTCATGTAACCAATCCGTTCGCAACGTTGTTTCTCTTGTGGATTCAGGTTTTGATACCTGGAACCGACTTATGTATATAAAAAAGTTTTGAAGCCAAAGATAAACTTCAGAGGAATTTCAATTTTCTACCGCACGTCGGAATTAGGTCTTTTTTTTCCCCCCTTCAGGAAAATTGCCAGATTAGTCTTTTCAGAACTTTTAAGCCTCAAAAGACGTGTTTGCATTTGTACTTTTCTCCTTTAATTAGTGACCGTAAGGCCTTGGTATCAAAGTTGAAGTTTGATAGAAGCCGTAGCTAGATATTCCTTCTGAGAATGTCAAAAGGATGAACGTCCTTCCCTTTTTATTGTGTTATATCGCCCACCTGTTAACGTCCCTGTGTACTGTAGTTTCCTAGTTGGTCACCGTTGACAGTGAAAGGACAACCGAACTTGGTCAACAGTGGTCCTCTACAGTATATTTGTATCATGAAAAAAGGTTTAACAGTGTTTAAGTGAAATTTCCGCCCTTCGTCTCATTGGCGTGAGTATACTTAGTCCTCTTTCTAAAAGTTATATAGAAATGTATAGTGATATCTGAATATATAAAAAATCACGAAGTCAGAACCGGAATGACGAAATGTAAAGTGCAAGATTCGAAAAGATGAAACGCACCCAAATGCTGGGCCGCTGCAGAAGACTCAACTTCTCATTCGTGAAATTAATCCTTTAGTCGGAACTAAACCAGTCATTGGCCGTGGATTAAAAACGATGGAACCCTTTACCTCATGGATTTTGAGTTGAAGCCCTTTCATTTATTTTAATCCTTTACTGCCACATGAACTTCGTCTGATTGTTAGCAGGAAGATCCCTCTTCACCAGAGCTTTTGTTTTACTAGATTTATTTTCTTCCTAAACAAAGGATGGGGTTATCTCCTTTCTCTGGAGGAAATGCCCAGCACGCCGTTTGATTTTTACTCTTTTCCATTTTGAGATTCACTGTTTATCCATAGCATTTTAATTAGCAGCAATAATAGCTTTGTTAAGGTGAACATGTTTTTATCGTTAAGCAGCATTTTAAAAATCACTTTATTTAACTGGTGTTGATGTCTTTATATTTCTCTATTGTCACATTTATAATGGAATAAATTTTATCTTTAAGCTAGGGCACGCATGCATATGATATGCAAATTCACGCCAACCTCAATGTAGCTAATCATTATTGTTTTATTAGTTCTTCGTTGGACAAGTCGATATAGTTCTCGGCTAGCACTCTGCTAGACCCGAGTTCGAGTCTCCGGCCGGCCAATGAAGAATTAGAGAAATTTATTTCTGGTGATAGAAACTCATTTCTCGGTATAATGTGGTTCGGATTCCACAATAAGCTGTAGGTCCCGTTGCTAGGTAACCAACTGGTTCTTAGCCACGTAAACTAAGTCTAATCCTTCGGGCCAGCCCTAGGAGGGCTGTTCATCAGCTCAGTGGTCTGGTTAAACTAAGGTATATACCTACATTATTGTTTTATATTTTCTTTCTTTTAAAAGCCCTTATCTATCCGATTACTTTTATGATAAAAAAATGTGGATGCTTAATAAATCAATGATTTAAACCCCTTGTCATAATCAGAGAAAATGGAATTCCTATACCAGAGGTTAGAGACGTGAGAGCTGAAACTCCTTCCAGTGATTCTTCATTGCTTTAACTCTTATGTAAAAACTAAGGTACAAAAAACGATATACATAAGGTAAAAAAAAATTATATTTCGATATATCAGTAAATCTCGTAGGTGTTACATCATAGTGCTGCATATCATTATAATTGCCCAGCAACTGCTGTAACGGGATTCTTCCAACAACAATATCTTTAAAGTTCTCCTCTAACTTTGATGTCATTTTGTTTGCCTGGAAGTTGACGTCCTGAAAAGCAATGAATGTAAAAGCAATCAGTTTGTTGACGCAAGTTAATTACCCTAATCCAGCTCTGGGGTAAGTTTGATTAGCAAAAGAACTCACATAAGAAGAAGCAATCAAGGGAATATTGTCATTGCTCTGAACTGAAACAAAAATATGTGGGTTGCGTTACTTAAAATTTATATAGGAGCTCTGTTACGTTAAGCTAATTTTACATAGTCTTGAATGTTTATACGGTCGTAAATATAGAGACAAACAGAGCCTGTATCAAGGCATTATCTACAATATCTATGTATTGTTTTATATCGACTGTATTCGGACCATTTCTGAAATTTCTTGCAAGAACTTTATAGTTTCCATTGTTTGACATCATATTTGTTTTGTCGAGATGAAATGGTCTTCATTCTGCAAAACTAGGTTCATATTCACATCATCATTTTCACTTATTTATTAAAGGTTGCTGGCGCCCGGGGCAAACTTTATAAAACCCAAAGCGGGGGTGGGGGTGGAAGGACTATTTTCATTTGATTGTGCTAATTTTTGTTTCTTATTACTTTAGATATATTGTTTGAAAACAAAACATTCTAATTTGCAAATAATATTCTGGAATGATAGAACACAAACCGAATTTGCAAGCTGCCAAGTTTATTTTACATATAATAGAAGAATTTTAATCATTAGCCCTCATAAATAAATTCCAAAATGTTGATAACGAAAATTCAGATCAGTAAAGCATCACAGTGTTCAGTAACTCTTAAAAACCAAAGACAAATGGTAAATTAAATAAATTTGACTAAAAGAAAGTCTCAGTAGGGAATACAGTCGAAAATCATCAAAATGTACAACTTGTTGCCAGCATAGAAGTTGATACTTAGATTTTGCATAAAGACTGAATAGTTATAATGCCTGAAAAAACTAATAAGAACAAAGATGTCTTCACTAACTATAAACCTTACTTTTCTTTTAAAGAATGTTTAACATGCTTCAAAATAATGAAAACAAAAGATTAAAATGATGATGCTTAGGATCAACCATATAAGGAAATAAAAGGATAGAAAGGTATTAGAATGTAAAGCTAATTAGACAGATATTGATAACAGATGAAAAGGATGGACAATCAACTGGGACTTAAGTATTGATGCACGTTACAATGTTTACAGTTTTATCTTTTTAGCTTTTACAGCCGAAATTTGCTTATCACGTCATCAAAGTTTATTTTGTTTGCGATCTTTGCTTATTTGGGTTAAAGCTACAATCTCTTTGCCCCATAGATGTTCGCAGATTACAAGAAAGTTTCAAATAAATGATCGCTAACGGTTTGATACACTGGTCAGCAGTATCTGAAGGGCAACTCACCCCATGTTGTATAGTGAAACAAAGTAATTCCTGTGGGTTAGTTCATCTCGTGTTTTAGGCGGCATTCTGCAATCTACAGTTTCGCTGAACAGTTCCAAGCCATCTAAGTCAGTGTCATAGAAACTTGCCACATTAATGCACTTTCTTTGATGTATGCTTCATTGGTTGCAGATAGCAACTTTTTTATCCAAAAGAAAGCCAAACTTTTTCTTATGCTCTGATGAACCGTTCATTTCATTATCATTCTGTCAGTAGTAAATGTATTTTAAAAACCTGATGTATTGATAATAAATCAGCCTCAGCTTTTAAAGACTAAAATAATTGTAGTCTGCAGTTTTATGCACAAAAAATGCTCCAATAAAACGAAACACTATTGATTGGGAGTTATATCGAATATCTTTGTCTGAACCATTATTTTATAAGTATGTAATAAAATTTGATATGTAGTAATTAACACATAATGATTACATTTATATATAATTCATTAAAGTAAGTCAATCTTCTTAAATATAAAATATGTTTCTCAAAGATTCTAAATGGTTTCATTCCCCATTTCAAAAAAGATATCTTCTCAACTTCAATTTGGCGCCCCATCAATATCATCATATGTCCTCCCCTCATCACGACGTTCATTTCCACCGATCTACGAAAAGTTCTTCAGTATTGGGAGAAGCCATTCAGTGAACAGAGATATTCCAGTTAGTTATGTAAAAAGTTAACAGAAATAACAAAGTCAAACGAATCTCAGCTGCCATTTTATGCTTAAAAAATTAAAATATCCACATAAATAGCATTATATGAAAATTAATTCACCTGGCCCGGCGGCAATATATTTTAAAATAATTTAAATGACGATACTCTCCTGTCTGATAGTAGCCTACTGTTGAATCTATAAAAATTAGACGACCAAGGAAAACGATATGATAAATTTTTGGCGGTTACATAGATACAGCTATTATTTGTTGTTGTATATCTATTCTTGAGTAATTTCTCTTACCTGAACGTTATTTATTGATAAACTTGCAGGAAACATATAATGATGATTGCAATATTACACGAGCAGAACATCTGTTTCATCAAAGAAGAAGAAGACTTTTGAAGTAGAGCTATCTAGTGGCGTTCTCACTAAACTGTGCAGTATTGCCAGCTGAAGGAGAAATTTCCCCAGATCTGGGGATTTCAGGTAGTTAGCATGAAATTGGGGAATTTGGGTTGAATTTTGAGGTATAGCCATAGTGACAAATGTTAATATCACAGCAGGATGTAAATTTAAATAGATTTATCTCAAAATTTATACCAGTTTATTTTAAAATACTTTATAAAATACAAATAAACCTTTCCATATTTATGCAGAGTTGAATTTATTGAAAATTTTGTTATAAAATACAAAGGAACATGTTCACATTTATGTATTGTTGAAAAAGGAATAATGAATTATTCTTAGTTTGTAAAGTATGTCTAATGTAATTGCATCAAATAAGCAATCTTTAATATAATTTGCTCTATTAATTGGAAGAAAATAACAAAAACGTTTAAATAATGACCATCAAAAAAGCAGAGGTGAATAACTAATATTTTTAACTGTATTTTCTTGTATGCTGATATTTTGAGCATTGCGTATACGGCTTGTAAATTAGCAAGAAATTAATTGGAGCTTCACCATCAATAAGGAATCAGCGTTGAAATGGGGAAATTTTTAAGGCTTTGGGGAAAATTTTCTCCTTTTCGGAGGGGCGAAATTCGAATTTAAGTATAATTCACCTGGCAAACCTGAGTTATCCAACCTGGGCTGTCAGTTGAAACTTGATCGTGAAGTAACCGTTGTCTATTTTAGCACTTGAACTTCTCAACTACTCTCTTGAAATGTATAGGGTGTTATTACTGTAGTGAGAATGGCTGAAGTCTCCTTACAAACTGGTTATCTATTGTAAGTGTTTTTTCAGCGGTTCTCTATAACTATCTCGATATTTATATCAAATATCTGTGCTTTCCAGGCCAATGATTAACAGCTAGGTAGACTTTCAGTTATAGGCATGGGCTAGTCATGGACAGGTCACTGGTAGATAGATTCCCATTTTCCCTTATATTCAGGGAATAGGCCTTTAGCCTACCCATTAGCTGACTCTTTACAATGAAAGAGGCTGCATACGATTAAGAATTGGGGGATTGGTTTTCGATTTGCAGCAATCGCAATCGCTTCATAAGTGGGTAGCCAGTGTAGCCTAATCATTATCATGAATAGCTGGTTGCCTGATAAGCTCTTAGGGTATTATTTTAACATGGAAATTGCTTTCAACAAAAATATAGGTTTTTTTCTGTTGTATTATGATGTGATTTACATGATTTTTAATTTTTATTTCACATGAAATGAATACTTTTTTCCCCATAATGATATACTGTATACAAAATTAATAAAATAAGATTTTCATATCTCCATAGCTAATGCAAAACTGGTTCAGTAAACTTTTGCCGTATTAGCTGTGGAGAAGTGAATATTCACAGAACAAAAGGAAATCATTTGCGAAGGATAAGTATTCATTTGCATTTAAACCTCAAAAATCATTCAAATCACATCATAACAACAGAAAAACCTTTGCCCTTTTATGTTGAAAGCAATTACATTCCATAAAAATAATACCCTCTAAACCTAAACTGGGAAACAGGTTTTGCCAGCTTGCCCCTAAAGAATTTCATTTTTATTTCACACGATGGTAAATTTTTTTTAACCATAATTTCACTCCAGAGTTGAAAATAAGATTTTAGGTAATTCTATTTCCGTGTCAGTTTTACCTTTTCAACTGTTTTTAAGGTAATTCTAACCCTGTCCCCGTGAGCTAGACTATGGCAATTGACGTTTTCCTATGTTATTTTACTTCCTTTAGAAATTTAATAATATTTTGTCGGCCGGCTGTAACTAAGCTGTCATTGACCTTTGAAGACTACACGACACCAGGCCCTAAGCTCCAAGCCCCCACCTCCATAACTAATAGGCAAAATTTGAAAAACCCCCTAAAAATACCAACCTAACGTCCCTAATGTTTACCTTACAATTTTGCCGTATAGTTATGGAGGTGGGGGGCTTCCCGAATGCCGGCTTTAGACCTACCATCTTGTTTGTCGTAGTCTTCAAAGGTCAATGACAGCTTAGTTACAGAGACAAAATATTACTTTAAATTCAAGCCTATAAAAACGCCAATGCAAGTCTAACTCACCGCGGACAGGGAGGACCAACTGATACTGGCGTTGCATCTGTTTGTTGTCAGGTGGGAATGTCCCTTCAAAATTTAGTACTGCTTTGGGTATCCATACGTTAACAAGTTAATGCACTTGCCCTATGAACTGAACTCCCCGTGCTCTGTCTTGTGAAGATTGCTAAAACCCCTTGTTGGATGGACTTCAGGGGTTAATTACTGCATGTTAAAAATTAAAGGTAAATTCATTTAGCAACCAAAAAACTGTAAAAAGTTAACATTTCACCGCTGCAGAGCTTTATAGATCTACCAGATTTTGTGTGTGTGTGTGAGGGGCTGGTGTGGTTCATTTCTTTAGCAAGTGAATAGTCACAGAACAAAGGAAATACGAGTATGCATTTAATCTAACCTAACCAAAGCCTTTGCCCTCCTGTACATTCCTAAATCCCTCCTAAACTTAAGCTACCCCAGAATTTGGGGCTTCACTTAGCAGGGGGCTTTGTCCGTTGGACACTTCCTCTAACCCTCCCCCACCTAACCTAACTAAGAGCACTGTAAACCAAAATTAATAATAAGTTAATTTTAAACTTGGCATGGGCCCTCTCCTGGCCCATCATTAACATAACCTAGGTTGAAAATGAGATTCCCATGTTCTAATGAGCTTTGAATATTTCTGACCATGTTTTGTTTGTTGATGAATAGTAAGAGACACTAACCATATATCCTGCAATCAGTTTGAAGTTTTTCATTGATGAAATATGAGTGTGTATTTAAATTACCGAATCTAGGGTGCTGGGTTACTAATAAGAAGGGTCTCCCCTTTAGAACCCTGCCTAACCTAACCTAACTTTGATCACTACATGTTAAAATTAATGCATTTGCAATGTAAATTAACATTTCCCCCTATTTTTCTTAGTGGGAATTCTCCTTCAAGAATGCTTTAGCAAATCCTTAGAGACTAATGATTTGCTAACTCAGATGTGCAGGCCTTCCTTATGTTTGCATAAAATTAAAGTTAATTTTAACTTGATGGTAATTTCTGGTAAAAGAATTGCAGGAAGCTTTTTACAGAGAACAGCAGATGAAAAATGAGTCGGTATTCAGTCAGTTTGAAGTTTTGTCCATGATAGGAATGCCAAAATTAATATATGGCTCTTCTGTGATTAGCTCCTCAGAAAACTGTTAGGTTAAAATCTCATGAAAGTTAAGCAAATTACACAGAAATGTTTACCCAAGGAAATGTTAACAAATGAATTATTATTATTATTATTATTATTATTATTATTATTTCAAAGGCTAGGGAGAAACCAAGTCTTGTGGGGGTCCCCATCAGTGTCTTGAGAGGCAAACCCCCCACCCCCAAATGATGCCTCTGCACTCAAACTTGACTGCTGCTCTGTCGAGTGGTTCCTGATTCATATCTAGATCTTGTTGCTTATTCTCAAAAGAGAGAATTAAACCAATAATTTTTAATTAAATTATAATTTAACCAGTTTTGAAAAGTCACATGCACTCCAAAGAAAACCTGACATTTTTCTTCTATCTCTGATTTATCGACGTTGGTTTTACAAGTCCCTTTGGTCTTAGAAACTAAGAGGTTTTCAAAGCTATCGTTAATTGAACTCTTCAGTATCCTGTCCTTTGGATTTTACCCTTTCCCAAGTTGTCACATTAATTCATTTGACAACAGACGAGAATTGTGTTAAAAGCAGTACCATCTTGCTGTAAAGCATATGCAGTTCATTATATTGCTTTTATGTTGGATTCAAATTTTATTTTAATTTTGATTTTTTTCCTTCCTATATATTTTAAAAGATTTATTTCAAAGTCAGTCACATTATTTGCTCTTAGGATAATAAATTTGGCAGTGTCTATTTTACCATCCAAAATCCACCATGGAAGTCATGTTTGTCAGATATTGGTTATACCCCATATATTTTTACAGTATTTGTTTAGAAAAACTGGTAGGACTATTTGATGGCTCAAAGGTTTCTTTCAGATTTTCATTGAACCTGGACCTTGCCAGTTGCGGCAGAGCCTATTTGATTTGACCAAGAGAAGACATTCCCATCTTCTAACAGCCAGTTTTGAAATTTAGACTGACAAGATTTTAGTAACTTGTGGAGGAATGCTCCAAAGCAGATGTAAGTATATTAAGTAGTAGAGATATTCATGAAGTTAACAATGAAATGTCATATGATATAGCTAATGAAAATTTGTATCATCTTCATCTGTTCCTGTTTTATCTGATTTTCTTGGCATTCCTAGTGGTCTGATGTCCTGCTAGGTAGTCTGTTTTTGCTACTGTTCAATAAGATAGTGCTTCTCTCCCCTTCTCATAGTATGTTTGATACATCTCAGACTTTAATCATATGTAGGTATGATTGCCCTGACTTTCTGAAGCTCTGAGCTGTAATCACTGCCATTCAAAGTTTCTTCCATAAATGATCTTTTTTCAAGGGGCCCATGTATCTGTTGCATTGGATTGTACAGACCCTATACATGGTCTGAAATATTAGTTCTGATATTAAAGGAATACTCTTATATTTATCAGTAGTTAACAGTCTATCTCAGCTTTATCCATGTTATTGCAGCACTTTTTCTTACTGTCAGTATCTCCACAGCACAAAGTTATGAAAATTTAAAAATACTTTATAATTTCTTTAATAGATAAATTAAATCTGTATTGAAATTGACATTGTTTGGAGATACTATCTGTTTATCAAGACTTTGAATCAGTCTATACTACTGCTTTTTCCCTTCAGCAAGCTCCTCAGGAATAAGGAAAAATTATTTTAGATGCTTTCCATTTACTTTTTCTAGTCGATGGGACTGTTTCTCCACCTCTTGGCAGAGTCTTCAGGACTAGATTACAGATTGACATAAAAGGTTTTTGTTACTGCATGCAGACAATTTCAAACATGGCAGTAATAAAAATCTTAAATGTCAATTAGTAATCCAGTCCTGAAGACACTGCTGAGAGGTGGGGAAATGGTCTGTCAACTAGAAAAGAGTTTAAATGGAAAGGATCTTAAATAATTTTCCTTATTCCTGAGAAGCATGCCTGAAGAGAAAAAGAATAGTATAGACTCATTCAGAGTCTTGATAAAAGATAGTATCTGCGAACAATGCCATCAACTGTAGTATCTGCGAACAATGCCATTAACTAAGATAGAAACTGCATAAGAGAGAAAATATGACCAAATAGCATAGATTAAATTTTTTAAATAAACCTTACCTCTCCATTACATAGCTTTTACTTCTGTGGCAGGGGTAGTACGACAGATTGAAACAAAATGAGAACTCGTGGTTTTCTATCCATCTCCCCCCCCCCACCTAGGGACCGATAGGTATAAACACTTGTAGCTGGTCAATCTACTTCTGTTGCTGGTTTTAGCAGGAGTTTGGCAGGTGCACTCAGTTTTCTGTTGATTTGTTCTTTTATCTTTTTAATATTTGTTTGGTAAGGTAAGATTTGCCGTAATAGACATTATTCCAGCTTTGTTGACCCTCACGATATGTGTTGCTGAGGGAAAGGTTATGATTGGATAACTATGATTCATGTGGTTGGGCATAATGCAGTAATTGATCACAACGATGAAAGCTTGTTAGGTTGTAGAAACAGCTATAGAGGACTATACTAGTAAGTTTTAAGTTAAAGGGATTCCTGTCTTGTCTCCTTCACCATTTAATAACTGGTTAGGTCGTCTGCTGCTTCTCTTTGATTTTTTACCCCAAATGGGCTTCCCATCAATTCAGGGCATTAGATTTGATAGGATGGAGTCTTTTACTGCTATTATTATTAGTGTTTTATTTTCTGCACTATCCTCCTGAGGTTTTGGTAAGTTTGGGTTGTTTCCCATGTTGGAGGAAGGGTCAACGCCCTGCTTTTCTTGCCTTTTCCTTGGCACGTCCTGTCTTACTCCCTTGTGGCTTGGAGTGACGGAACCAAGACATGTTGGAAAGCAGTGTGGATCTGTGCCCATTGTTCCCTTCCCTGTTCAGTCTGGTAAGGCACCAGGTCCAGCATTAGTAACGTAAGGAATTTGTATTTGTGTAGGATAAAGTTCTTAACTGCCTTAGCTTATAAGGCTTTTTTTTTATCCAGTTTTAGTACCAGAATTCGTTCTCTGATAGGATCACTCAGGTTAGAGTAAGAAGAGTCTCCCAACATTTTTTCCCTCTTTATTTTTACCATGTCAGAATGACATGATAGCAGTGATGTTTTGTCTCTTTTTGATAGTATCCAAGCGAGTTTTAGCCACCTTGTCGGAGAAAGTTACTTTTGCTTTGATCATTTTCGCTTCAATCCCCTGCAGCTAGGGATCATTTGCATTTTAGGGCTAGTATAAGTATCAGTTAGGTTTTAGTGAGAAGCCTAGACTGTCTTTGGCTTTCCTGTGTATTGTGGATTTTTTTGGCCAGGGTGGTGATGCACCTCACAGTTTTGATATACTAGTAGCATGTGTTTTTTTTTTATTGCATGCTCGCCTGTGACTTGTACGCCTATCGCGTGCACGCCCATGTCTTGTGTGTCTATCGTGTGTGCATCTATGGCTTGTATATATGCCTCTCGCATGAGCGCTTATGGCTTGTGCACCCATGGCTTGCATGTCTGTGGCTTGGGCGCCTATGGCTTGCATGCTTATGACTTGCATTTGTATCGCTTGAGCACCTTTAGTTTGCGCTCATACACCTGTGTGCCTATTGTCTGTAAGCCTAATCACTTGTGTGCTTTTCTTTTCCATGTTTACCAATTGCTGACTTATCACATGTGCTCCTATTGCCTGTGCATGTGTCTCCTGCTTGAGTTCACCAGCCTATAGAAAATCTTGGCGTCAGTGCGCTATCATTTCAGCTTCCATTTAAGTAAGCAGGTGGCTGCCTTTACTAGTCTCAACATTTTCTTTTGGAGATTTCGACTCCTTTTCCACAAGTGGGAGATGGGAGATTCTGTTGGTAAACAGTTGGTTACTGTTTAATTTTTTCCGATTCCCCGTGGCTTAAGAATGTTCTCATTATCACGAGATGTTCTTGATCAAAATTTAGAACATTTGGTTGAGCCGACAGGTTTCCAACTGAATCAGACTTCTTTTTGAGCTGGAACAAGTGGTTTTGTCAGCATTGGTTAAAGAGGCGTTTTTAACCCTCGATGGAATCTTATCAAGAGATAGTTCATTGCAATCAGCTGCTCTTCCACCATCGAGCATGGTAGTCTTTGCCCCGGTCTTTCTGGCATATGTTCGGTAGCTCAGACTTATCCTTGCCTTTTCTGTGGCAGGAGGGCAATTACTTGTGCTTCTGTTGACTGATGAATCTAAGGGTCTCTTAACAAATATATATGGGGGTAGCACTGGGGAAGGACTAGTCCCTATGCAGATTTTGTATTTTAAAGTTGAAGATATTCTCACTGTTCAGAGTTTTCTGGTGGAGAAGTTTCACCTTTATTTGCAGTGTTTATCGCTGCTGATCACTTCTAAGAGGTTGTCAGTCCTTATAGAAGTGTTTTTTTAGGGAAGCAGAGGCTTTCTCATCAAGGTCTTGTGATTATGGAAAAATTTTTGTTCTTTCAAGTTTTGGTTCTTTCTTGTTATCTGAACATGGGTCAACAGGTTGTCTCTTATCAGATTCAATGTTAGTTTAAGCTCTCATGGGAAGAGGACCCAGTCTTTAGACGCCTCAGGGTAGGTCTGGGCCGTGACCATGGGAGATCTAGAATTTTGGAAGTTTAACTGGTATTAATGGAGGTCTGTTACACCTATAATTCCAAATTTTTAGCAGTCAGAGGAACTGCAAGCAGTGTGTATGCCGAGCAGAGCATAAGTAGCAGTGTTATCAGATAAACCATCTTCCCTTCTTTAGGTATATATGTGTTGGTACACATGTAGGTATATATACATAGTGCATGTTTATATTTATATACATTATATATACACTTATGACATCATTTTTCATCCAACTAGATGTTGTCAGTATTGTTTATTCCTTTTACTCAGAATAGGAAACCCTTCTTTGGACAAACACAAGGAAGATTGTGGCATTTCCTTGGGTGGTTCTGGATAGGAACAGTGTGCAAAGGGACCAACTAAACAAGAGGATTAGTATTCTGCCTACAGAATGGCTCTGAATTTTCAACTATGTCAGTTTCTTTAGGAACTAATAAATCTAAATGTAGACATATTCATCACTTGGAGCAGAAAGTTACCAATATTTAACTTCCACTTACAGGCCTTCTGACTGATTTGGTGGGCGTTGTTAGCAATCTTAGTTGGTTATGAAACCTTACATCTTTCATTTTATGATTGGAGTTGAGATACTTATTAAGTTTAGAGGATCCAGGAATATAGGATGTTCCTAGTGGTACCTTGGTGTCTTAGGAGGGAGGAATGATTTTGGGTTCTATTGCCTCTTTAGTATATTTCCCTAGAACTCAATCTTAGCTTCCATGTGATACAGATGTTTACACTGACACCGTAACCATCTTGTGCTAGAGTGAGGTTTGTCTGGTATGAACTGAGGAGATATCTTCAAGTTGGCAAGAGGTTCAACCACTAATGTTTTCAGAGGCAGTGGTTAGTTTCTCTCTTCTGGAGTTGGGCTAGAGGTATTTTCTGAACATATATCTCTATAGGCAACTTCATTAAGTTCTTAGTTGCTTAGTTACTCTAAATGCTGTCAGTTCCAGCTATTAGAGTTTTTAGGTCTTTGTGTTACTATGTTATAGGTAATGCTATACTAGACATTGCAATGCAACCTGAACCACAGGAGGTCTTTAGATCGAGTGTAATTAAGGTGCCTGGTACACTGTAACTCTTTTTGGGAACCTTTATGGATTTAGTTTATGCCTCCAAAGGTGTTTGAGCCTTCAGTAAATGCCTCTTGAAGGAATTAAATCCTCTTTGGTAGCCCTACGACCTGTGATATGGTAAGAGAATTACAAGTGTTGCAGAATGCTGGCTTTTACATTGAAGATAGTAGTCTTTTGTTCCTGACCTCGATTGAGAACAAAATATGTATTTTAAGGCTTTCCCTTCTCAGGGTTGTTAAATGCAGACTGGACCTTATTTAAAGATAATGAGTTTGACACCTTTATGCCATATATGGCAATTAGAGTGCACTCAAATGGAGTAAGCCTCTTAGAGACGATATTAATCATTTTATGTTTAAGGAGGAGCGAGCACTACTATTTCTAAATGCTCTGCCCCCTTTTCTGTTAGTTGATCAAATTAACACACACAACCTCACCCTGAGTTAATTATCTTTGCTGGCGGTAATTATTCATTATGAAAATTTTAGTGGATGTACTCAGTCACTGAGATAAGCAGTAGTAGTGGAAGGGATTCAACATCCAAAGGCTGGCTGTAGACAGTAGGCTGTGGGCATCCCCTGGTATGGACCTGTTTGAGACTAAGAGAAGTCATCTTTTTGCCAATTTCTGGTTCACCAGGGCAAGGTCCTGTAGCTTGGGCAGGGACACCAAGCAGTTCCCTGGGTAGGTCTAGACTGTAATGCTTTTCCTACTCTTTGATAGGTTTCAAGAAGTCATCTGTGTATTAAGGCAACTTTGTAAGTTGTCTCTTGGCCTTGATTACCCTAGGTGACCAAGGAAGGATGGGTTTCCAGTTTCTTTCAGTGGTGGACACAAGCAACCGAAAGATGAAAGGTTTCATCACAATCCCACAACTACTGGAGACTGTCTGGTGTGGCCCATGATTGTGGCAAACTCAAGACTGGATCTCACAGTAATGCTGTTATCAGTGCTTGGAGAGAATCTACTAATCGATTCTGCCAACACTAGTGGTCGGTGTGTAAGTCATGGTCCCACGTTATGGTTTTTTTTTTTTCCAGCGCTGATACCTCTGTAAACAACATGGTTAGGTTTCTGTTGTTTCTCAAGCATGAGGTAACCTCTTTGTAGCAGCCTTTAAGGCTAAAGGGCCATGTTGGCTTTGGCTATAGGTTTGTCTTAGAACAAAGACATATATTGTAGATGTTTTTCAAGGTGCTATAGTGGATTTTCCCAGGTCTCTGCTAAATACTTTACCTTGGAATCTGTATTCAGGCCTTCAGTTCATAGTTATGTTGACCTTTGAACCATTTAGAACAAGCTCTTTGTAAAGCAGTTTCTGTGGAAACTTCACAGTAGCTTTAGACATAGCTAAAGAGTGAGAGAGCCACAATCTTAGTCAGATAAGATAGGCTTTGCTAAAGACAAGGCAATTATCTTTGCCTTAATTTGGGCTAAGTGCAGTTTTGAGTTTGGCTCTTACCTACAACAGTATCTTTACCTAGCCTGAAGTCACTAGGGCTTGAGGAACTTAACCCTTGGCATCCAATATTGTCTGTAAATATTGTCACAATTGCACTAAAAGAATTAAGCCTGATGTAAAGTTTCTGTCTTTAGTGATGTGGAAACTGGAGTTTCTGAAGAGTAGGAATGTAATATCCTTTTCATTGGGTCTTTGGTTAAGGGCTTTGATGCTAATTTTTATCCTTAATGGAAGGTAAGTTACTGGACATGTGAACAATGGCTACAACTTTCAAATTTAAAAACTTATCCTTGGATAAGATATTGAAGTAGCATGGTGATCTTGTACAGTACTTGCTTTGGCTTATCTTCATGGTGCAGAGGTTAAATACAGTTATTGCAGAACATTAACTCCTCTGGTTTGTGCAGGGTATATTAAATGTCCTGAGTCGATGGGTAGCCATTTTTGGTTTACTGCCTTTTAACGTGATTGTGGTTTTTGGGAAGCTTGGAGGTACTCAGTGTTGAGAATTAGAAGTATCATACTGTATACCTTTTTGTACATTACGTACTTGTTAGTTATCCATTGTTGGCTGTGGAGGGTTTTGGCACAGTAACCATACCCCACCTTCTGCTGAAGGGGGCATCATCCGAAAAGACCTCAGCCATCTTCGTGATTAACATCCACCTAAGGCGGCATTAATTGCCTATGGATTGTATTCACTGGTTAAAACAAACATTCGTTTTGTACAAAATATTTTTAAGGGTTGACATTAATTTTGCCCACCTCATTTTTGAAATGATTGTATAAACTGGTTAAAAAAAATACATTTAAGATTTTTTTTAAAATATTTTGATTTCCAAATTGCCCACCTCATTCAAAGTGGATAAAGTAGACTGACTGGGTTCAGTGTTTGAAATCAGGTCCCTGGGTGGGGTGGGAAGTACAGTATAGTAAACCCCGTATTGTTTCTCATGATATCGGATACACATTCATGGTTTCTCTGAACATATTTCATTCATGGAAAATTTGCCCATTCCATTATTTTTCGCTGAGAAATATTCACCTTACTGTATTTTCATATAATTTTCATGAATAAATGCACATAAAACTCAAAATACTCAGGATATGCATTTTTACAGGGTTTTTCTGTGTTTAAACTTCAAAATGGGCAGTTCAAAGTTTTTTAGAGGGTTTTAAGTATTCTATTTTAGCTCCATTGGGTCCCCGGGGATGGATAGAAGATGGATATTCATAGAAAATCCAATTGTTCTCTTTCTTTTTTTTTTTTCAGTCTGTCAAACTACCTCTGGTGCGGAAGTAAAAGCTACATAGTGGAGAGGTATTTAAAAAAAAATCTTAAATTAAGTACTGTATTTATACAGTATTATAAGGCAGAGGGAGGTTATTATAATCTTCTTGACTGAAGGATTTTGCACTCTTAAAATTTGAATCTCTAGATAGTTTTAAGAATTATTTCTTTTTTAAATACACTTGCAAAAATTCATATGCTTCTTTGTGATGAAATTTGTACAGATAATTTTACAAAACCATATATTGTTCATTGAAACATACAAAAACCAGGTGAAGTTATTTGAAAACAAAAATTACATTGTGGAATATATGTAATTTTAATTCTTGATTATTTTTCAGATTCCAGCTGAACATTGATTTCAGCCTCTAGTGATACTGTATAAGCTTTTGGAAGAACTGAAAATGCAAGAAATTTGCCCTCTGCACAGCTGTCATCCACTCCAAGTAGATATTTGAGATAGTATTGGTATAAAACTTTAATTAGTTTTACATTTTGGTAAATAGCACAGCTTCCTAATGAAAATGTGTATTATATATGGGACCTTTTTGATTCATGATTAAGAAAATTCTATGGATTGATGTAGATTTTAGGATTTCAAAAAAAAAAAAAATTCTTTTCCATCTCAAAAGAGTGTACCAGTGTGTATCTGCATATTTAGCTTTTGTTGTAATATTTTGCCCTTATCCTCAATTTTTTGATTGTCACATCTTGATCTGGAATTACTTTATTTTTGGTGGAAAGGGTTGAAGGTATTGGTCTCTGTCAGGTCAATTATAGATTTGGTCGTTTCATTATCAAACAGAATTCAGGGCTTTCTGGAGCTTCATAGGTCTGGTGACTTCCCATTTATAGTTGGTTAGAAGGAGAGAATGCTTTTTTTTGGATTTGTAATTATTTTATGTTTGTCAAAGCAGCTGTTTCAAGGTTTTCATATATGAAAATCAGTTTAGTTTCATGATAAACCCATTACTTCATGTTTATTACATTACTCTAAATATTTCCGATAAAAGATTCTCTTAAAGGAAGTAAGGTGGTAGTTGAGTCACGTGCATGGACAGTGAGACCCATCAGCTCTTGAATTATTCCTCATGGTGTTTATCTTCAGGTATCTAGTATGTTAAAACTGTGCTACAGTGGTGAGGATGGGTATATTCCAATTATATGAAAATACTGTATATCTGCTTTCAATTAGTAAAGGAGTTACTTGCACTTTTCAGAAGTCATACTGGGAGCTGGTGGTCTATGGGTCTGTATTGTCTACTGACTCTGTTGCCAAGGCCCAGGCTTGTTTGAAATGAAGACCTGTACCTTTCACCATTCTGTCAGCTTGCAGTTTATTTCCAAAGTATGGAGGACAGTCTCCATAACTCTGTCAGACATAAGTTGTACCTACACAGAACCAGGGACTCCCAAGAGGACCCATCTAAACTCAGGATGTGTCAGGAATCCAGCAACTGAAATTGCTTTGTACTGGATTGATGTGTATGAGGTAAGAGCTTTATTATCATTGGTTTTTAAACATAATCTAATGTCAGGTTCATGGTGCCAAATGACTTTAACTTTTACCCATAGGAAGTGAACCAAGGATGGTTGGATTTGTACTTGTTAGGCTTTGTGGCAAAGCAGGACACGTTATTTGAATTCCAGAGGTTGGTTCTGGGCGATTAAACCTATCGTCTTCATCTCTGCATTCTTCCTCATTTTTCAGTTATGGTATCCTAAATTCTGTAACCCTCCTGGGTCACTGGTTACTACCCCGGATAATGAAGGTACCACTCCTATGTAGGTACAGGCTATCTCAAGACTTTTTGGTGTTATCTCATGCTCTGCTATCAGCAGGCTGTGCCTTACGGATAGTTCCATGGCATGATGATCCCTAGTATCTCATGCTCTAGCCTGATTTTATTGTCAGTCTCAACTGGAACCACCCCATAATCAGCTATCCCCTTCTTCATCATTGCATGTAATCTTATATCTTTTTATGTTGTGTATTCAGTCAATACAGTGGAGGGTATGACACTTCTTTGAGTAGTTGCTACTCTCTCTCTCTCTCTCTCTCTCTCTCTCTCTCTCTCTCTCTCTCTCTCTCTCTCTCTCTCTCTCTCTCTATCTTTTGGAGTGTATTGCAAGTACTGTAGACAAATTTTTTGGAACCTTCTCACTGTGCACTACTAAGAACTTGGTGAGATCTGGGTCAGCACATTGAAGCTTATCAGAATTCTAAGAGCCTTAACTCTCAGTTGACTTGGAAGTACAGTATAGTGAAACTTGGTGGCAATTTGCAATTGTTTGTAATTTCAAATTACTTTTTATTGTGCAGGTGGGGGTGGTACCAAATACAGGTAGTGCTTGAGTTACGATAATTTGTCTGGGAATAATCCGATTTTGCGATGGGGTTAGCAATTAATATTGATACAACAATATTTTGAAAATGCATATTTTTTCGCGCGCGACGGGCGCAGTGTACAATCAGGCAGTGTACAATGTACGATACGTTGGCCCAAGAGGCTGGAATAGTTACATCTCTGAGCCAACCTCACTTGCTGTCGCTGTGTAGGAAGTAAAATTAGGTCAATTTTCGTTTGTAATTCTTGCACGTTTGACTGTAATATAAACTCTAAAACTCAGATTTGTGTAATACAGTGTCAGTGTGTCTTCCAAACAACCAAGTAAGTCTCCTGCTGGATGTGAGAAAGAAGAGGCTTTCATCACTTTGGAGCAAAAAGTGAAAATTATCAACCAGCATGCCACAAGAAAGCTAGTCATGGTAATTGCACGTGATGAGCATTTATTGCAGTTAACGGTATCCACCATCCTTAAAGACAAGACACAGATAATGGACGTTATAAAGGCATCTGCTTCTGTTCATTTGACGATTTTATCAAAGGAGAGGATGGGGCTTTTGGAAGAAATGGAGCAGTTACTGGTCATGTGGACGGAGGACCAGATACAAAAGTGTATGCCACTCAGCCTCCTGACCATTCAAACAAAGCTTGTGTGCTTTTCGAAGAACTAAAGAAAAAATATGATAACCACGGCAGAAGTTTTGTAACAAGTACTGGATGGTTTCTTTGTTTCAAAAACTGCCATAATTTTCATAGTGTGAAAATTAGCGGTAAAGCAGCAAGCGCTGATGCCCAAGGAGCCACTGAATGTAAGGATTCTTTGCATAAGATTGTTGTTGATGGAGAGTACATGCCAGGGCAAATCTTTAATGTCTATGAAACTGGACTGTTGGAAGCATATGCCTCTACGGTCCTACATCCATAAAGAGGCAACCACGATGCCCAGGTTTAAGGCATACAAAGATCGACTGACTCTTCTGCTTGGGGGAGATGTGGCTGGGAATAAACTTAAGCCATTCAAGATTTATCACTCCGGAAATCCAAGGGCATTACAAAGAATCTACAAGCATACACACTTCCTGTGCATTACTGTCATAATAAGAAAGCATGGATGACTGCAATGCTGTTCAAATACTGGATTGTGCATTGCTTTATTCTGAAAGTGAAAGATTATTGTAGGGAAAACAACATCCTCTTCTGTGGCATTTGACAGTCTATTCAACTTCCTATGGTCTCCATTAACAAACTACTGTATGTCACTAAAAACTTTACTCAACTTGCTCCTTCATAGGTGCCTTGAATCAAGTTTTCATCTTGGAATCAGTAGTGTACTGGAATCCACCTTCCACACCCTGCTGATGTGGTGTCAGCTGCTCTTTGGAACTTCGGAGAATATGTTGTCTTTACTCATGATATCTCCAAGACATTCAAGTTGGAGAAAGTTACCTTTGATGTCATGACTCCAAGAGATTTAAGTCACCTTTAACCAAACTTCTTGCTGATGGTATTATTTCATCCCTCTAAATTTAATTGTAGGGTTTTATGTAACTACTTTTTAGTTTTCTGTAAAAGAAAACTATGAAGATGGCTACAGTATTTGTCTGTCCATCCACACTTTTTGTGTCCTCCCTCAGATCTTAAAAAGTACTGAGGCTAGAGGGCTGCAAATTGGTATATTGATCAACCACCTTCCAATCACCAAACACATCAAATTGCAGCCCTCTAGCCTCAGTAGTTTCTCTTTTATATAAGGTTAAAGTTAGCTATAATCGAGCATCTGGTACCACTATAGGTGCCAACAACACAGGCCACCATTAGGCCATGATTGAAAGTTTAATGGGCCATGGCTGAGAGTTTCATACAGCATTATATGCTGTACAGAAAACTCGATTGCACTAAAGAAACTTGGCGCATTTTTTACTTATTGTTGTTATTACATAGCATCTGCCACCATACTGAACTCGTCTTCAGGGTACTGGGTACTATCCTTTCACTTTCCCTTTTTCATATTTTAACATATTCTCTGTTATCTTCATCAGTGACTAGTCTAAATCTTTTGCTGTTTGTGATTTTGCCAAGGATTAAGCCTCCAGTATTTCTTCTTGATATTTCAGCCCTTGTGTGTGTTTACATTCAAACTATTTCAATTGCATAGAGTGTTGTGAGCATTTCTGAATGAAATTCCTTTCCCAAGTATAATTTTGCTTTCCTGTCAGTATTTTGAATACTCAGGTTACTTCAACTTTTCTTGGAAAAATATGATCCAAACTACTGAACCTGTTTAAAAAACCAGCACATGTTTTGCTTAGATGAATTAAATTATTTTCTTCATCCCAGTTATTAATGTCTGTATCCGTATCCCAGCTTTGAATATTGCTCACAAATTGGGGTGCTTCAGCTCTTGTGTACTTGCTTGAAATTAAATCAAATGCTGTCTGATGTAATCAGCAAGCATTGGGTTGCACTGTTTCTCTTCTCAACTGCAAAATTTGGAACTTGCGTACTGGTTTCTTTTTTCCTGGCTCTTATAACATCTGTCCTTGAAGAGTAAAGTCTATTATTTCCTGTGTGGTCAAGTCCTGCCCTACTTATTGATAAAAACAGGTTGTTATGCATAAAATACAAACCTGTATAGTATCATCTACACTCCATTTTCTTTACTGAATAGCAGCACTGCTATTTTTTGTATGTAAGAAAGCCTTTTAAACCTCTTGTGCTTATTCTTTCACCACAGTGATATGCTTGTGCAACCACAGGGAAGTGGCAAAATGAAATCTGTGAACTGAAAGTTTTGACTTGCTGAAAAAGGTTAGTTTTTGATAGCAGTCAACTCTTGTTTTGAGGTAACCATCATGGCTTATTCCTCCTTGTAGTTAAAGAGCTTTGTGAGACTAAGTATCACAAATTTTTTTAAATTTTTATTAAAGATGGCGCAGGGAGGGAAGAATTAATTGAGTCTCCTTAAACTTGAATACTTATATATTCATGCAAAGGGAAAAAGCAGGGTTATATTGTTTATGTGAGCGAGGCCAGTAAGGTATGATGATTATTCATATTCAGAACTAGATCAAGGTGTGAGGATGAAGGTTAGATTTTGTCAGTATCCATCAGGATGGTCATTCCCAAATGTGAACCTGGGTTTATTTGCCTATGCCCTGTGAAGTTAATCGATACCAGATTCTATTGTCATAACATATTTTGGATATTGCTTTTAATTTGGTCATTGGTTTTGAAGTTGCCTTTGTAGCCTTCCTGTATCTGGGTAGTGCTATCAGTGAACCTCACTTGGGGACCTGAAGGCAGTAATGAAGGGTATTTGTAACATCTTTGGCCCCTAGCTGCACCCAGTTTTTAGCTTTGCTTTTATTGCTATCCCCACTTCCCTCTTCAGTCTTGCTGTACAGCCTCTGTAAGTGATACTTCTTAGTGCAGCTGTTGGGTTTTCTCCCAGTTGCACCTTTAGAGCCTTCTGCTGCTTTATTTTCTGGCTTGCTTTAGCTCCCTGGACAACCACCCCCCCACACCCTCTCTTTCAGTTTTAAGCTCAGAATGGCAGGAAATGCCCCAGTGCTTGCCATGACAACCAAAGTCCTCTTAAAACTCATATTATTGTTTCTTGTAAGATATTCTTTGATGAAAATCATTTGGAGGTTTTGTCAGTCCCAGGTATTAAATTTTATTCCTTATGATAACTGTGTTCAGATTATAATCCTTTTAATATGTCAGGAGAGATATAGGTGTTGATTTTTTTTTTTTTTAAGCTGTGGTTTCTCAAGTTCTATACAGTAGTTGAAATTCTGGTCAGAGAAAGCTGAAAGTAGTAATTCATACAATTTACTGAAACTTACTAAGTATTTGATGGTTGAATTTTGACAATCAGCCATGTTCCTGTATGAAATAGACAATCAGCCATGTTCCTGTATGAAATAATCTGTGAAAACTAAGTATTTGATGGTTGAATTTTGACAATCAGCCATGTTCCTGTATGAAATAATCTGTGAAAACTTGAGTCATGGTTGGAGTAAATTTAGTTTTGTCTCGGAACTTTTTTTCCTCGTTGTGATATGCTTTTGTGAAATCTTAAGAGAAAATTTCGAGTATCATTTTGTTGAACATGTTTTAATGTTCATGGATAGCTATGGATATTTTGTATTTAATATCGTAGCATCAATTTGATCAAGGTAATTTATATTTAAAAAATCTGGTAAAAATGCGTAATTCATATTACTGTCTATAAATCTGTGACAAAGATTCATTCTGTACAAGGAAATAAAATCTATTTACAAATGCAAGTCTCTCATCCATAAAATTTCTGTATTTTCATCATAAAGGCCATTGCATTTTAAGCTGAAAAAATTCAGTATTTGAGTTTTCAGTGAAGGACATTGTTGGTGTCAGTTATGTGAGTAATTCACTTGGTGTCAGTTATGTGAGTTCTTCACTTGGTGTCAGTTATGTGAGTTCTTCACTTGGTGTCAGTTAAGTGAGTTTTCAGTGAAGAAAGACATTTTTGACATTAGTTTATACTTTTCAGTGATGACGTCAATATTGACATTAGTGCCTGTTGATGTCATGCGAGTTTTCAGTGAAGAAAGACATTGACATTAATCAAAGTGCCTGTTGATGTCAGTTGTATAAAGTTCCTTTTTCTAGTGATGTTGGGCACACTGAAGCTTCCTAATGATATTTACAAATGTCTGTAATTTCCTATTGCCTATTGAGATCTTTAGGATATCCTAAGTCTCATGTTCGTAGTTCTAGGTTACCGTGTGTGTGTGTCATGTTCAAAACTCTACAGAATGGAGGGTTTATGTTTTGTTAACCCATCCACTTTAATTTTTATGGTAAATTTCAAAAAGCCCTCCTTACTGAGCCTGTATTACATTCTTGTGTATTTTTTGGTATCTTGCAAAATTTGGGCAGTAAATAATTGCATGTAATGAAGTATCCCGTATGGATGCCTAGGGCGAGTTTAGACAGACCATGCCCAGCCCATATGGGATACTTCCAACTGTAACGTTCAACTTTTTCAGAATGATACCACTCTTGATTTGCTCACCTATTAAACCTTTCATAATGGTTATTTCCCAATTTTTTTTTTTTACACCTACACCTACTTACCGTATTTGGATAAGGCATGTGTGTGACTTTCATAAACTTTGCAATGTTTAAATGTTTCATGATTTTTAAACCTGTTTTACCTATAATTATAGCTGTCATGATTTTTAAACCTGTTTAATGATTTTTACCTATAATTATAGCTGTAAAATAAACACTGAGATGGTTTAGTTTATTTATATATGTGATATGTAACATTGCAAAACAGTTCCTGCTCTCTGTTTCACTGTCCCCTTGCACTCTTCGCACACCCAACAGGACCTGTGAATGTGGGCCTTTCCAGAATGGAGCTTGCATGTCTGTCTAACCTCAACATGCTTTGGCATAGCAAGGAAAGTAGCATCCTGGTGGGACTCACTGCTAGGCACGACTGCATGTTGGACCTGCCTAGGAGCAGGGACATCTCGAGTTCCAAGGGAATTAATTCCTAGTGACCCTTGTTTCTGGGGTTCTTGAAGCTCCTCGGTCAAAAGATGTCAAGGTGGAACTCCATGAGGGGCATAGGGTTGCACTGGAATGCCAAACAGTCCCTCTTGCACAGGATCCAGGAATTGCAGATGTTCAAGTCCAGGATGAAGGGGGTCTTGTAAAGGTGGGTCAACATTTTGCTCTTGTCATTGCCACCCATGTGGCTTGTACTTGATGACAGATGGACAAGGCTCAAGAACCTTCTTCACTTCCTTGTCATACCATTCCACTTCACCCACAGGCTCCAAGCAGACTTCGGTGGACAAGATCGTCGTCGTCACGCTGTTGTCCTGCCATCTAGCAACAAGGATGCCATCAGCAAAGAAGACGTAGTTCAGTGTGCCCATGGAGATACCAACTTCACGCTCATCTCCTTGACAGACTACATGGGTGGAGATCCAACTCTGTTCTCCCTGGCATTGCCCACATAATTGCACCTCAAGTACTCAGCCAACCCTATACTGCTGTAGTAGCTGTCAGCATACACAGCGAATTCTCTGGGTCCTTCAGGGTCTTGACCAAGGCAACTACAAACTTTGTAGTAACTGACATCTTCCTCTTCAGACAGGCTTGTATGGTGGCTCAGGAAGGTAGATTCCCCTGGTACATAACAGTATGTATCATGGACAAATACATTGACACTGGAATGGCAGAAGAGTTTGTAGCTCCACTTGTCTGGCTTCTTGGCTACATACTGGCGAAGGTTACAAGCCATGGACCCCTTGTATGCAACCATGACCTCATCAATAGATTGCACAGGAGTCTCAGCAACCTTCAGGAACTCCCTGGTAACCTTAATGAAGAGGAACACACCTTAAAGAACTGCCCTGTGGTCCTGCTGCATGGTCATTGTCATTGAAGTGTAAGTTCAAACAGCTTGCCTTGAAATGGTTCCTCTTCAGACAGGATTGTATGGTGGCTTAAGAAGGTAGATTCCCCTGGTACATACAGTATGTATCATGGACAAATGCATCGACGCTGGAATGGCAGAAGAGTTTGTAGCCCCACTTGTCTGGCTTCTTGGCTACATACTGGCAAAGGTTACCAGCCATGGTCCCCTTGTATGCAACCATGACCTCATCAATAAATTGCACAGGAGTCTCAGGAACTCCCTGGTAACCTTAATGAAGAGTGAACACTCCTTGGAGAACCTGTCCTGTGATCCTGCTGCATGGTCAGTGACACTGAAGTTGTAGGTTCAAACGACTTGCCTTGAAATGGTTCCTAGACGTGAAGTCAGCAATTTAGGAATCCTAGTCTTGACAGCCCAGAAGTCTACTATACTAGGCATAGAAACCACCCCCATATACATGATGAGGCCCAGGAAAACCATTAATTCGTCTTCTGTCATATTGAAGGCACTGCCCACATCCTTCTGTCTGGAAAACAGATTACTCTGATAGACGATGTGTTCCCTCTAATCAGTCGTGAAGAACTGTGTGAAATGCTCTAGTCTGCCTCATGAAGTCAGGACATCAGTGAACGTACTCAGGCAGGGGTTGGGTATTGAGGTCTTCGACTCCTTCCACTGTTGAGCCCAAAGTCTCTTAGAAGGAGGGTGAACCTCAGCATCATCTTCCACTGGCATATGCAGAGGGGCCACAACACTGACCTTGCAAGCTGAAATAAGAACAAAGTAACATTACTAACAGTAAATGAACCATGAGTATCTTATTTTCTAAAAATGTTAACAAATTGTTGATACCTAAAGGCAATAAATACGATGTTAAAAAAAGGGCCCTTACAATTAATAAAAGACTAAAAGTTAAAAAGTTCATGTGTGATAACTTATGTCTCTAGTATTTACTAACCTCATGTATAGCTAGAAGTAGAAGGCTGGTAAAAATGGTAAAAATCGTCAGGAAAGTAGGAAGGGTCATTGACGTCACTGTCGTCATCCATGGACTTGACAACAACGTCACTGCCGGCGGCATCCTCAGGGCTAACCATGCAGTGTTACTCTTTCTCCATTGCAGCATTGCTTCGGCCATAAAACAGAGCTTTCAATCTGCAAAGAAAAAAAAATAGTTGAATGCCAAAATTCATGTAACTGCAACTTTGCCTAACAAAAACCTGTCACTCACCATCTCATGCACATAAGCCTAATATAACTGTAAACTAAATAAACATGCATGCAGTATTTTATGTCTGTACATTGTTTTTATATGCACAGCACTAATTAAGTGTAACCTACAATAGTTTTATCTCTGTTTAGCAGTAATTTTGTCTGTACAGCAGTAAATGTACAGCGTATATATGCCCATGACCCCAACATCACTATAATTACAAGAGATGTTAATTACAAGAAATGATAACATGATTCATTATTAATGTACAGTGTATATATGCCCATGAGCCCAACATCACTATAATTACAAGAGATGTTAATTACAAGAAATGATAACATGATTCATTATTACAACCAGTAACAAGCACTAATAAGTTGTGTGAGGTGTCGTATGCTGCTGGCACCATGCAGGCTAGAAGTGAATTGTGGGTGAGATGAGTACTTCTCACCCACAACAATTCACTTCTAGCCCACATGGTGCCACCATCTACGGTTATCAATCTACAAGGGGAAAAAGACTGAAAAGTTATATAATGTAGTAGTACAAGTTAAGATATGGAAATCAAAAATATTTTCTCAACAGGTCTGTTGCCAATTTGGAATACAATTTTGGCATTTGTAAAGCAAGTCTGTATTGCATATGATATGCACTATGAAAATGTGAGATGAACTAAAGTAACTAATGGATATTTAATCAGTACTCGGTAAAGAAGCTCTTGGCAATAATGAAGATTCACATTTCAATATTTTTCTGCAACTGTGACATCTAGTACAATTCTTATTTCTCTTTTCCAACATCGAGTACAATTCTTATTTCTCTTTTCCAGTCACTCACTTCACAGCAGTCTCGCCTGTAAGGGGGAAGCAAATGCTGTTAATTAAATTGCATAATCACAACTCCAAGAGTTATATACAATGAGAAATAAGTGCATGAAAAAATAATTTTTATGCTCATTAAAAAAGTTTAATCTATCAAAGATTTTAGGAAAATTTCCAAGTTTCATAAAAATAAATTATCTCCCAGACATCAAGTAGGCACAGCACATTCAATGGAATGCCGACGTGAACATACTTAATTGAGCAAAGCAGAGATTTTACTCCGAGTCCTACATTTGAAACTGGGGACTTGAAGTTTTATAACTCAGGTTCCAGTATCATTGGGCCAACAGTGGTGTGGTAATTGTTATCCAAATTTCTATGACTATTAAAGCTCTTCTCCAACATAGCCTCTTCACTGTTAGGCTTGGGCTCAGCATGTGGATGTACTTTTATTGCTCACAAAGAAATGAGCAAAGTCAATTTGTTCTCAGGATTCTGTATGGCAAAGATGATAATGACTTCTTAACCTTTCCTTCTTTGTGAAAAAATGAGAGCTTATCTTCTTTGTTGCATCTTTCTTAACAACAAGATGAAATATTAGTTCCTAGTGACCAGGGAAAAGATACTGATCAGCATAATCCATGAATTATTGGGTACATTTATTCTGTCCATCCCTGCTGACTACTCGCATCTCTATCACCATCTTATTCATGAAGGTACAACTCTCTATAGCCTGTTTGATCTGGTTCATTGAGGTCACAAGCCATTTACATGCAAATATATTACATAATATGTAATATATTTGCATGTAAATTACATATGTAATATATTTGCATGTAAATTACATATGTAATATATTTGCATGTAAATGGCTTGTGACCTCAATGAACCAGATCAAGAATCATGCAATCACTGCACTGCAGAAGATGTAAAAAGTAAGATTCCTTGATCTAGTACTCTTACCTCGACTCCTCTCAAATTGAAGCAAATGTTCAACTGACTGTCCTTGAAATACGGACATATGTATGAGAGCATGCAAATACGTACATTGGATGATTGTAATCAAAAGATGCATAGCCTGACACATGGCTGTTTACAGAAGCTAGATCATGAAACAAAGCTATGACCTAACATCTCCAGTATTTTTGCTTCTGTTGCAGAAGCAGTAATATATAATGGGAAAAATTATGGAAAATATCAAGCATTGGGGAAAAATTATGTAAAGTATCAAGCATTGGCTTTTATACTTTACAAACCAAAATGTCCAATTCATGAGGATTTGGAGAAAGTCAGTGGTAAAAAATGGAACGTAATGCTCAACACTGATACAGAAATAAGGAAAATCACATGGACATGATGTCACTTATTTAACGAGCCAAAAACAAACACCATACCCCTTATCAACATTCATGAAAACCAAACATACAACACCTACATAAATTAAACCATAAAGAGCAAGCTGGAATTAAATTGAGTTTTTAAACTAAATTAACTTTCATATAAATCCCAAACTTTGCAGTCTCAGAAACCTCCACAATCACAGACTTTTGTTTTCCAGACAGAATAGTAATTGTTCATGCATATACCATTTGGATCCACTGGTTGGAACCAGTCACCCTCTTCAATATTTGTGCAACTTATATTCAAAACAAAGAGGACTGACAGGCTATGAGAAGTATAACAGTACATGTTTGACTGATTTGTATGAAAAACAGTATAATTTTAAATCTTAAAAACAGTTTGTTTTACTACAATTCTGTCAAGGGGGGAAAGCTTGTTTGCAGGTGTCTGAAGGATCCAGAAAAGCACTTGAGATTGTATGAGTCAGAGATCTACTCTGAAAGAATTAAAAGGGTTACTTTAATAGAACGGCCTAGAGAGTAAGACAAACAACTTTAAATCTGGAGATTCTGAGGATATGTCACAATCCATAAGAATGACCTTCCTCAGTTACAAATACAGTCCTGCTCGTACAATGATAGAGGTTAAAATCGTGGCAAAGATAAGCTTTAGCAACCTGGCACAAGTCAGTGGAGTATCTTATAACCTCAACTGCTGAAAGAGAATATTCAAAGGCAAGTCCACTGGGGGAGCTGGAACAAGCAGGACAAACACTTGGTCAAAGGAAGTGGCTCAGCAGCAGCAGAACAAGTAGCAAGGACAGAAGGGGGAGGCAAAACAAAAGTAACAGCAAAGACACAATTTGTGGTAGGAAGTGTGTACAGCAAGCTAAGAAGGAGTAGCAGGTAGAAACTAATTAAGATATAGCAGTGACAGATACAGCAGCACTGCAGATGCAGCAGTGACAGTGGGTAAAGGAAAGATAGTAGCAGGAACAGCGTAGGGCCTGGCAGGTTACAAGTGAAGCAATGTCACATCAGTTACCAGGAATGGCAGGTCCTGGATAAATCTGAACATTGTGGTAAAATTACTCTACTTTCAGTCTGCAAGGATACAGCCAGACAAACAGGTTGCAGTGCAAGCAACAAAACGAGTCAAAGGTGGATGAGCAGACTGGCCAGTGGGCAATGCAGGTGTGGAGCAGACAGGTTGATGAATAGGTCTGAGTTACTTGCTCTTCCTTTTACACCTCTCATTCAGCCCTTCCCTAGCACCCTATAATGTGTCAAGGCAAGGTTCAAAGTAGTTATGGGAATCACTACAGCAGGAGCATCAGAAGATTTTTAGCTGGAATAATGGAACCCCAACAGTGTTAAGAACAGCAGGAAAGTAGCCCAAAGTATGTTCTGATGCTGTAGGAGCAGGAGTGACAGGTGGCAGGTCAGCAAGTGCATGGGGATGTTCATTACTCTCTCCATGATCCTCACAATTTCCAGCCTCAGAAACCAAGCACTGTAGGAGTAAAAGGAGGTGTATAATCCCAAATTGAAAAAACACAATCTCCTTTTTATGCCTTTGCTTACAGCCAAACCTCTAAGATTGGGAAAACGACCACTCTGGGTAGGAAATCCCCCCACACTCAAAACTGCTTCCCCCTTACTACCCTGTTAAGAAAAATCAGTGATTGAACCACTGAAAATTATGAGTGAAAGACAAATCTTTCTTTCTTATGGAATAAATGTAGAATACAAGTGATATAAGGAGGACACAAACTGATACTAATGAGGAATAATTTTAAGGATGTTAGCCATGGGCAGCAATGCAAACATGATCAATATCTAAGAAGTATGCATCAATCATAAGTCCCACAAAAATATTAGAAGTTCCTACCTAGAATTACCTATGCAAATGAAAATACTAAGGAGAAAGGCCTGTAAATGTCAAAATACAAAAAAAAAAAAAAAATATAATACAAAATGAAACAAATCAAATGCTGGAAAATATCTAAATTTTGCAATATACAGACCAAGGGGGAAATGCTGAGAAGAAAAAGAAATGAAAATTGAGGAACTGTTATGTAAGAGATACAACTGATATTAGCAACAGCTACAGGCAGTGAAAACCACTCTTTATACTTACACTAGTTCTAAATGAGCTGAAAAAACTTGGTAATTTAGCATAGAACAATGGTATATTATGAGTGTTAATTACTAGAAACACTGATAATGCTACACACATTACTACAGACTTGCAAACTGAGGAGTGGTTACATTCCACTGGTGGATAAGGATAGTGCATGCATGAATGACTGCTCTTCTTCTGTGTGCAAGACTTTGAGTCTGGGGACATTCAAGACTGTGAATGTTTTCACCATATGACTGATGATATTGTGATACAAAAACATTATACACCTGATGTTGATGCAGGTAAAATATGAAAAATTTGAGAATGAAGTGACCTATAATTAACAGAATGAGAAGCATAGTCAATGTTATAGCAAATGAGGTAAGGCTCTTCAACTAAAGGGTATCATAATGTCTTAAAGACTTCTGTTTTGCTCTAGTATAAAGCCTTGGGGAAAGTGTAATGACATTAGTGAAGGCTGCTGGTTTGTAATTTGCATAAACAAAAGCATTTTTATGTATAAAAATAAAATGGTAACATACAACTGATGAGGTATAATCCTAACCTAACCAACTCAAGAACAGCAGGGTTGTTTTTTACTCTTATGATGAACTTCCCACGAACATTTTAAGGAAGAGAAATGTGATTAACCTTATGAACATTTCCCTTACATTAGCCTTATACTTAAGTGTTGTATTTTTCCGAGTTATGCGACCACAGAGCCTGGCCAAAAGGTTCATCCTTACAATGTTGAAGTTAGAACTGGAGTATGGTAAAGTAGTAGTAGTTAGGTGTCTAGACAGGAAGAGACTACAGGTAATGGATGAAAATAAAAGAAAGACTGCAGTGCAGTTGGGGACAAAAGGGAAGATGCCAAGACCATTCAGAACTGGCTATAATTAATTTGAGGCCTTACTGTAAGTATTAACACTTTTGCGTAAAATTATCTTGATAAACAGGACTGTATATTTGACTTTGGTACAATACAAAACCTCGACTGGTATAGGGTCACACAAGAACATACCTTGTATAAAGGTCAAGGATGACTACAGCTTTGATTTCAGGGTGAAAAGCTTCTTTCCTTTTTCTTGTGCACAGTGGCTTCATGAAAGGTATGTAAATCCTCTGACCACAACATGCCATACTCTTCCTCAGGGCTGGCATTGCACAACCTGTAGACAAACAAGGTATTAACATCAAACAAAGAATAACTGATGCTTCTGCTTACCAATAAACACAATATACTATCCTGAACATCCGGAAACATACCTGAACCATACAAAACAAAACACATTTTCCACCCATTTTATCTGTAGATTTTGGGTATATGGGAAACGTAAATGCTTGTGTTTAATGTGATTTATCATTTTTATTTTTCCCCTTATTAAATTAATTTTTTCACAAGAACACTAATTCAGCTCTAAGCTCTACACAAATTCACAGTTTTTTAAACAAGATACTTTTCAGAATACCATACAGTATTACCTTTTGTGTGTCTCTACAGGAGTATAAGCATTAGGTGAATGAGGGCAGGGTATCCTCATGTAAATCTGCTCTAAAAGTTAATGTCACACACACAAAAAATTGCATTTCTAAAAGTAGGGTAAATAAATATCAAGGAACAGGAAAATCCTTGTAATGGATTGGAATCTGAAAAACAAGTTCTGACATAAACAAACCTATTTTTGGTAGCCACTGTGAGTCCTCCAAGGAGTAACCCTCAAGGTCCCTAGAAGAGCTCCTTAAGTAGACCAACCGATTTCAAGTTATTCTCTTCTAGTTGGTCTTGGCCAGTATAATGTACGTTGACACTGACAGAACATAGGACTCAAGACAAGAGGGCTCTGTCTCTTGTCTATTGCAGCTGCCTAGGTTCAATTCCTATTCCTTACCTGCAGATGTGGCAACAAAGCACTCCATGCCAAATCTTTCACTCAAACTCTTCAGGTCTCTGTGTTTGTAAGATGTAGCCTATGTGACGAACTGTCTCCCGACTACATGCTCCTGGATTGTGTGTTAGTCATAGTGGAAGAACTAAATCTGGAAGAAAGTTAAGTCTCAATGAAAAGTATTAGATTTCAAAAAATTTTTGGCTGGTAAATTTATTTTATTAAACTGGAAGCCAGCGCTTCTCCCACAAGGCAAGAACTCAGTACCATCTTGGTTAGTTGATAAACAAGGTTTAAGTATATTGGCCTACCTAGACAATTGGCTAATCTGGGGGCCCACCAGAGAAGAGTGCTTACAAAGCCTAAGAGTGGTAGTAGACAGGCTCCAGTCAAAAAGTTTTCTAATACTAAATTGGAACAAATCCCACCTTACACCCAGCAGATGCTTTAAGTGGTGGAACTTTGTTGGGATACTCTTCATGCCCAGTTGTCTCTTCCCACCAATAAACTAAAAACAGAATAAGGAAGGACCTGAAAAGGCTCCTTGCACAGCCCGGCGTTTTCAGACGTCAGATGGAGCTTATGATGGGCCTGTTACATTTCACATCTGTGGTAGACCCAATCCTCAGATAGCAACTAAAAAATTTAAACAATTCTGGCTATTGCATGCAAGAAAAGATATTTGCAATCAACTTCATCAAAGGAATCAAAGAGTTGGGAAGATAATTCATCCATGGACTTGGAGGGGGGTCTCTGGCAAAAGAGGTCACCCTAACTCCTCCATCTGTACGAGTAATAATATACACGCATGCCTCCTTGACAGGTTGGGGAGGCCACTGGGGAATCATCAGGTAGCAGGGAGGGTAGATCTAAGCCGGCAGTCCGCGGTGAGCTAGGCTATGGCAGTTGACGTTTTTCTATAGAACTTTACCTGCTGAACAAGAATTTAATGTAATATTTTGTCGCTCGGCTGTAATTAAGCTGTAAATTATCTTAGAACTGGTGTGGTAAAACCCTTTCGAGAATAGCTAACAGTAAGGGGGACCCGCTGGGAATTCGGAGTTTTGGGTGGGGTAAATAACTTGGGAAAAGGTTTGGGTACCTTATTGTTGTATTTCCTGTTATATATGTCATTTGGAACACGAAAAACAAGCGTAAAAAGAAGGGCGAATAAATGGATAGTGGGAGCCGTTTCAAAGGCACTTTTCATTCATTACTAGTACTACTGATTCTAAGCCTTAACACGCATGCGCTAGCTTTTGGTTCACCAATCAGCAGCTGCCAGTTTTCTGCGCTTAGCGAAAGCTGTGAGAGACTGGCAATTGACGTTTTCCCAGAGTTATTTTATTTGCTGAACAAGAATTTAATGTAATTACCTCTTGCCAGAACATACAAGCTTGCAGGAATCTTTAAAAATGCAGATAAGGCGCACAGTGCCGTTCTGCCACGGCAACCTATAGAGGCCACCCAAGTTGAAAGCGGAAATGGTAATTTTTGTTTCCCGTTTATGAAAGCTTCGAGTAGTGTGCATTGGAGCTAGACTATGGTAACTGACGTTTTTCTATGTTAATTTACTTGCTTTACAAGACTTTAAGGTAATATTTTGCCGGTCAGCTGCTGCTAAACTGTAATTTACCCTTGACTGTGTGTGACCCACTGGTACAGACGTGCAGTTTTCAAGGGTCAATTACATTTTAGTTACAGCCGACCGCCAAAATATTATTTTAAATTCTTGTTCAGCAGGTAAAACAACATAGGCAAACGTCAATTTCCATAGGCTAGCTCACCGCAGACAGCCGGCTTAAAATTGCCGCAGGGAGGTGGTCACCTGCTCTGAGAAGACACTTCCTTGAGCTGATGGCTGTCTTTCTGTCCCTCAGAAAACTGAAACTCCAAAAGGAACCCACATTTTGTTGTTCCTAGACAATATGACTGCAATGCCCTGCTTCAAGAGGTTGGGCTCATGATCATCTCTCAATGCAGTATGTAATGCTACCCATGCTTTGGATGGCGCAAGCAAAGAAGTGGCACTTGTCTGCAATTCACCTCACAGGGTCTCTCAATGCAATAGCAGAATCTCTGTCAATGAATACAACAGCCTCGACTGAGTGGATGTTGGACAATCACTCTTTTCAACTGATTGCCAAAATGCTTCAACATCCGGAAGTGGACCTGTTTGCCACATGCGAGAACCACCAATTTCCAGTGTGTGTGTCTCTGAACCTGGACAATCAAGTAAGAGCAAGAGATACACTCCTACAAGACTGGAGCAAATCGGGACAATATACCTTTTTCCTCCATTATCCCAGATTTCGAAGGTTTTGAACAAACTTCTAACCTTCAACAGAACTGCTTACTTAATAGATCCAAATTGGCTGAGTCGAACAGTCATTGGTTCCTATTGCTTCAACAACGGACGAAAAATTCAATTCCATCACTGTCCGGTGTTCTATCCCAGACAGTAGGAGGGAAAGTCGTCTGTGTCTCCTTTCTGCACTGAGACCTTCATGTGTGGATTTTTAAAATCTTGTCTACCATGAAAATCACTCACCCAACATTGCTAGGTACCTAGTACAGAAACTATGGACATTATATCTTTGACAATACCAGTCTGTATGGAAAGTATGGTTAGATTATATCCATGCTGAGAGCCCATTTGAGATCTCTATTGAAACACTACATTTTTTATATATCTTTCTGAAGACAAGTGCCTTGCTGTTACAACAATCATGGGATACAAGGCAGCATTATCGGAACCTTTGCTTTATGGATTTGGGATTGATTCTAACACAGAAATTGTCACATCCTGGTCCCTGAATAAGGTGCTTAGACTCTGTCAACCACTCGATTCAGTGGGCCCAATCCAACTACATCTCATATGCTGCAAAAGGCCATATTCTTGGCCACTTTGGCTCCAGGAGCTCGCATTAGTGAACTGGGCTCTCTTAGACAGGGGCAACACTATATCACTCATACAGCTGACTGTCATTTATTATTGTAAGATAAAACAATATGCCTGGTTCAAGAACTTACGGTTGACCTAGAGGTCACGGCAAAATTCCAGAGGGTCTGATTTTCCTACACCCTAGCACAAACAAACCTACCTACCTCTCTCTCTCTCTCTCTCTGAATGGGCTGAGAATAATTTTAGTGTTCCCTATTGAAAAGACAGACCCCCACTCCTTTCCTATGTCACATGTCACCCGCAAGGTGAGTACATTGTTAGCTTTCTTTGGAAATGTTTCGAAGAATTCTCCAAGTGTACAGGGTGGTCATCAGAAACAGTATTCCTTAAACATTACTGCCACTGAGCTCGAGCAAATTCGACTACGCTGTGTATCAGTAGGAGGTATGATAAGTCATTGGCACTACAGAGGAAAACCAGGGGTCTTCTTGATGTGGTGGTTATCCCAAGATATTGCTGAGAAAGGTGCGGCAATAACGCAACCAAACCCAGCATAAGAATATTTATTTAAGTCACTTTAGAACTACATCATAATTATTTTATGCTAATTTTCATGTTCTTTGTTGCCAAACCCTATGGGTATCTGGAATAAAGAATGTAGTTTATAACTTGTGGCTTAACCTTGCCTGAAAATTTTATCTGGGTTGTTGGGATTGAATTTTTGGAACTAAGCCACTTCATCACCTCTCAGTTTCTTTTGTAAGCTCGCTTGAGGACGAACAGTGGCTACGCTATCAAAAAACAGCAAAATCCCAGAGGGTCTAATTTTCCTACACCCTAGCACAAACAAACATACCTACCTCTCTCTCTCTGCATGGGCTGAAAATAATTTTAGTGTTCCCTATTGAAAAGACAGAACCCCGACTCCTTTCCTACGTTACGTCACCCGGAAGGTGAGTACATTGTTAGCTTTCTTCGGAAAAGTTTCAAAGAATTCTCCAAGTGTACAGGGTGGTCATCAGAAACAGTATTCCTTAAACATTACTGCCACGAGCTCGAACAAATTCGACTAAGCTGTGTATCAGTAGGTGGTACGGTAAGTCATTGGCACTAAAGAGGAAAACCAGGGGTCTTCTTGATGTGGTGGTTATCCTAAGATATTGCTGAGAAAGGTGCAGCAATAATGCAACCAAACCCAGCATAAGAATATTTATTTAAGTCAGTTTAGAACTACATCTTAACAATTATTTCATGTTAATTTTCATGTTCTTTGTTGCCAAACCCTATGGGTATCTGGAATAAAGAATGTGGTTTATAACTTGTGGCTTAACCTTGCCCGAAATTTTATCTGGGTTGTTGGGAAAATTTTAGGGTATTATTTTACTTATGGACATTAATTGTTTCAGCATAAAATATAGGTTTTTCTGTTGTATTATGATGTGATTTGAATGATTTTGAGGTTTATTTCCATCGCAAATGAATACTTATCCTTCCCCGCAAAATTAATAAAATTACGACTTGTCAGAATACTTTCCCTCTCCATAGCTAATACGGCAAAACTGTGTTTACTGATTACAGTTTTGCCGTATTAGCTATGTTGCAATTCTGACAAGTCGAATTTTATTAATTTTGTATATATCATTGTAAGTATTCATTTGATGAAATAAACCTCAAAATCATTCAAATCACATCTAATACAACAGAAAAACCTTTATTTTATGTTGAAAGCAATTAATGTCCATAAGTAAAATAATACCAATTTTAGGAACTAAGCCATTTCATCACCTGTCAGTTTCTTTTGTAAGCTCGTCTGAGGACGACCAGTGGCTACGCTATCAAAAAGCAGATTTTGACGTAGGAAAAACTTATTTTTGGTACCAGCTGTGAGTCTTCAAACCCACCCACTTTCCCTGATGAAAAGGCAAGGGACTTTGGTGAATAAACCTGAAAAAGAGTAATGAGTGAAAGGGTTGGTGTGGAGTGCTCATGCCGTAATAAGGGACACCATAACTATAAACTAAGTGTTATAAAAAGCTTCATATTTCAAAATGATCTCAGGGAGTGAAGCTCATTCCATAACTTGACTTTAGGTTAAGCAGGGTGATTTAAATGACACAACATGGCAAATACAATTTGGAAATTTCGGTATTTTTAGAGGACACGGAAAATACTACATCAGACAGATAGGCAGCATTTTCACTTGATGAGACACTCCATTAGTTCATAAACTGGTAGAACTAAGTATTAGATCTGCATCAGGTATTACCTTGGAAATTAACTTTTCTTTATTTTGGTTGTTTATCAAGAAATTACCATTATTTTTGGTAGAACTATATAGTAGCTCTGCGGCGGCGACGGCACTATAACTTGACTTTTTCTACAGTTTTCTGGTTGCTAATTATGAATTTACCTTTAATTTTTGATGCTCCAGTGTAATTAACCTGTAATTAACCCCTGAAGTCCATCCAACAAGTGGTTTCCATATGCGATCTTCACAAGACAGAGCATGGGTAAGTCTGTTTCCAACGGTTCATATCCCGTCCGGCAAGTGCAATAACTTGTTAACGTATGGGTACCCAACCCCCTGGGCCAGTACTAAACACGGCGAAGGGACATTCCATTTGGCCAACAACAAACAGATGCACCAACAGTATCAGAACCCCTAAAAGTGTAGAACACCAGTTGAAAAAGTAAAAACAGGCGCAGAGCTAATTGCCTTATTTTTTGTCGCTCAACTGTAATTAACCTGTAATTACCTCAGATCTGATTATACTTTTGCCATTGCACATGCCAATGTTATAGGGGAACTTTGTAAAAAGTGGAATTTCCTTCACCAGAGGGTTTGGGGGCCGGAGCCCCCAAGCTAAGTAACACGGCCTACTAGGTTAGGGTACGTTAGTTGGTTCCTTTTAAAATAGATTTCCTTAATTCTTGAACTTAAGGCTCCCTAATGTCTCTCATATTCGTGGAATCGTTCCATGCCAGTCCGTGCGGAGCTAATGCTTAGAAATACCCTGCTTTGTATCGAACGCCCCCTTAACAGCCCAGCCTAATATGCTTCACTCATAAACAGCCATGATTCAAATATGGTAAAACTTTTCAATAGTTGCGCAGCCTATATCTCGGTAAACAGCATGTTACACGCAAAACATCATAGAAGAATACTTATTCTTCATCCTAAAATACACCTGACAACACACTTACCGACCGAAATACATTTCCCAGATCACACAATATAGTTCCCAGTAATCGCCACTGATGACAGGTAAGGCCGCTCTCCAATGGTTCATCTGACGGCCGTAGTACGTCGTTACGTCGCAGGGATTTCGAAGGTTGGGCCAAAGGTTTGTACGCATGCGCCGACCAGGTTGGGGTTATCTGATCCTACCCATTTTCTTGCCTCACCTTTCCAAATTCCCAGTGAAGTTTACGTTCCTGTAAAAGAGCCACAGCTCCGATTAATATCCTCAGTACTGATCACCCTTTCATCCCTCACTTGTTGCATTTTGTTCTGCCATCTATATTTACCCTTACACAACTTCACTATTATTCAGCTGATGAGATTTAACCCGCAGTTACTGAAGAAGATAGTTTGTATGCTATTGGAAACGAAAGTATTTTCAGGCGACACTTGCCACTTGATGAGGTATGGAACAGCACCTCCTAAGCTCCTGTGTTTCTTGTCTCTTATTCTCAACTCTTTTTTTTTTTTTTTTTTCCCCACCCATGTTTTCACGTATTCATTCTTTATTTCCGGTTATTACTGAATGAGTCACTGAAATTAGCAACACCAATTTCTTCTCATTTCATATCACCATATCAATAATAGTTAACAAAAACAATAAGCTAGTTATTAATGCTTGGCCTCACCAAACGCAAGCATAAATATAGTTTCATTTTGTTAACCCTGCCATTTTATTCTGAGAGATGATTAAAACATATTTTTATATGCGTTATTACTCTGTGCCTCTAATAATAAAAATGGGATAGTAGCGTCAATGAATTGTAGTTTCACTTAACAGGTTATATCAAATCGTTTAATTTTCTGTAATGGAGTAACAAATACTCTCGTTCTCTATGTGTAAATTCACGAGGAACTTAAAAATTCAAATAAAGCATAAAATCATTAACTGATAATATGCCATTGGCTTACTTCTCAGAACTGATGAAAAGCATATGGTGTATTACCATATGGCAAATTAGCAATAGCACTGTTGAAACTATATACTAAGAGTCTATCGTTCTTCTTCCTTAACTAATTATCTAAACATTTTTAATTAGCTATATAAAATGTTCTGTTCTAATTTGTAATTAAAATGTATAAAAATATATTTCTATTAATATAAAATCTTTACGTAAAAAGCGGAGTAACTCTTGGGGGTGGGGGTTAAGATTGCTACTAAAACCATTCTGGCAATATCTAACAAGGTGGAGCTTATTGGTGTAAGAGGAACAATTTCTACCACATAAATAAAGATCTGGCCTATTAGAAAAATCAAATTAAATGAAATAACCATCTTTAATAGATATTAACAACAACAACAATACAATTAGCATTTTATGCTAGTATATGGTACTTAAAGTGCGCTTTTCCTTGCATCTTTACCCTGGTAGAATGGAAAGCTTCCTACAAAGAGAAAGCAGCGGCGCCAAGTTTAAACGAATTTGATGCCTAATAAATCACATTCCTGAAAGCTGAATTGAGACTGACGTTCACTTTTTTATTATTATTATTATTATTATTATTATTATTATTATTATTATTATTATTATTATTATTATTATTATTATTATTATTATTATTATTCAGAAGATGAACTCTTCATGTGGAACATGCATCCCAGCTATCAATCACACTAATGACGTCGTTATCCATAGGCAAAGCTCCTATTATAAACTATTGTTACTAGACTAGTTTAAATGGTAAAGGAACTAAATTATTTAGAACAGCAATGAAGTCTTACAAATTAAGCAATTCGCCCATCAACACTTGTGCAAGAACTCATTTTTGTTAAAAAAAAATTAATGGCTAGGTCGAGGTAAGACAAATCCTATCAAGCTATCCATCATTGTGGCTTAAAAAAAATGAAACTTACTTATTTAGAAGAACAAAGCTCTTTTAGACCAGTTAAATCACCTATAGATCCCTTCAACAACTGTCTGCTGCCGTGGCTATTCTCTGGGAAATATGTATCATGCAAGAGAACAGATTTAAGCAATATCATAACACGTTATTTTGCAACATGGTGCTATATTTTCGTCTTCTCCCTACTCTCCACAGATAGGTAGACAAGGAAAATGAAAAGAGAGAGAGAGGAAACATATTTATGCAAAAAGGCAAAACATACAAACAAAAAATCAGTATATGATAGAGAGAGAGAGAGAGAGAGAATGAAATCTAAACAACACCAGAAATCAGAACTGTTTTTAAACTCTTCAGAATAGTACAAGGAACCAGTACCAAATCTACTGTGTAAAGGTATAAGTATTCTATTGTCAGCTTGCATTTGAATAATATGTTTAAAAATGCTTAAACCTTATTGACTTAAAACAGAGGAGAACGCTTTGCAATTTTTTGTTGCTGTTTTAATTATCCATAGCAAGGTTTTCGGAATTAGCCTAATCGACGAATAATATTATGTTTAATTTCAGTGAAAGTGTCCCCCCTGGTTGTGCTTTGAGCTCAGGAAATATCCATTTGTACGAAATTCTACGTACTTTTATGAACTCACAAAACACACTTTTCCCATATATCTGATACTCAAGTTGATATGTACGTTAATAATCTTGGGCCTACACAAGCATAAAAACACCAAAAGCAATGTTGATCCGGAGGCCTACACGATTACATGTTTTTGGAAATAAGAAATAATATGTGTTGCCATTCTTAAGCATACCCGACGCCCGCCCACCCCATGACTCTCTCTCTCTCTCTCTCTCTCTCTCTCTCTCTCTCTCTCTCTCTCTGAAAAAAATATAGATCCGCCTTGTGAAACCTTCCGTGAAATCCTTTGTTTTCAATTACTGAAACAACTGAAAGATATACGACTTGCTTTTTTTTGAGTCAAGTGTAAAGGGACGACTGAATATTCCTTGTTTTTTCACTGTAGTTTTTTGCTCTATATCGAGGAGCTGTCAACTGAAAACACTTGGAGTTTATCATTGGCAAAATTGGAATATCTTTTGATTAATGTGTTTTCCGGTGATATTTTATAGTTTTCTCGTTTTAAGACGTCCATGTTATCATCATTATTATTACTATCATTACACGATATGTATAAAACAGAGATCAAATGTGAGTGTAAAATGCTTTATGCCCGAATTCTGAAGGTTAACCGAATAGTAAAATGATGACCAAAAAAATGCATGCGCTGAGTTTTTTTTTTTTTTTTTGGGCACATTTCACGCTCCCCAACCCCCTCCCATTTTCGTAAAGCAAGCAGATACCCTTTATAAAGAAGGAATGGAAACAAAATGCAGAATCAGGCTTACTTTGTTTTGTCACTGATTTCCAATCCGGCGAGTTCTCAAACTTCGGGAACAGGTTGGTTGGCTGTCTTAGACTAAGCTGGTTTTAGTGGTTTACTGTCAGCATAAGCTTTTGCCTTCAGGTATGCCGTAAGTGAGGAATGATGTTTAAAGAATAAGAGGCTTGTTGTATACCTCTACCAACTCAGAGTTCCAGGAACAGGGTCCACGTAATGCGAGGCATACACCAAGGAAATGAAAACGGTGGTGAGGAGCGTTAGCTGTTTCTGAGAACAACCTATTGGTTGTTTATACAGCATGACCGTGGGCATTTCTTTCGTGATATTATGTTAAGTAACTTAAAGAAGACTGGAGTGAATTCTGCTGGTTTTGCAAGTGATCTCTTGGCTGCGAAACAGTCTGTCCTGTATGGTTATTATGTTACATCGGTAATAAGTCATCATAAGCAGTGTACGTTGTTTGTGGAAATTTATCTGGAACAGCTTTTCCTAGGATATTCCTTTCCCGCAGCTAAAATTTTACTGGTGTGTGACAGGGTATTAAATTTTGTTTTTACGAAAAAATTCTTCTGGTCCCCTCTCTTTTCTGTATAAGTGATATCCAAAAAAATCATAATAAAAAGAGTTCGCTCTACATTCCAAAGCAGCTCAAGGAAGAGTCAGGAGATTGGCTTGGGACGTTTTTGTACATGACAAGCGAAATGGATTTTTGTAAATGGGCAATTAATTCCTGTCCTTTGTCTATTCACTTGTTTTTCTTTCATTCTTTGTGGTCACATAATTCATTCATTGTATCCCTTTGTTTTCTAAACTACATCATTTCTCATCATTTGGTTCTTTTCCTCAGACATTTGTATGTCGTTGCGTGTGTCACTTTCGAAACAAAATAAAAAAAAACGTTTTTTAGGGGCACAGATGCAACAACGATGTTGCAAGAGTTTTATGAGGACAAAAAAAGGTGAAAGAGGATCTTTTCACCTAAAGTTACGAAAAAAAAGATAAGAAAATGGTGAGTAAATTTCAAAGATGATATGTCGATTTTCTATGGTACTCGTGCCAAGAAAAATTACTGGAATATTCGTAAATGAAACCCCTTCGTCCCTAGCTGTACCCACTTTTTAGTCTTTTACTTTACATCCATTTCCGCTTCCTTTCTTAAGTCTTGCTGTCCAACACCTCTACCTGTTTCATCTCCTTTATTTTCTGGATCTCTTTATCGTGATGTCCAACCACTCCACTTTTCATTATCTAATGTTGAATGTCCGAAAGCGACTCAGTGTTCGGCATGAATGCCTAAATATAATAAATCACCTTCACCAACAAAGATGACGTTTATTGTCGAAGTAATCGGGAATGAGAAACTTTTTCACTCATTTTCTTTTCCTCGTAAATTTAGTGTAGATGATAAGGCAATGCTGTAGTTGCTCTTATTTGAAGGAAATTACTCATCACAGAAAGTGGCTCAGAAAAGCGTTGTTTTCAATGTTTTCCCTAATGAAAATGAATTGATATACCTTTAGTTTTATTCATGAGCCTTTAGGCATTATCAAATACTAGAAGATAGAGAGATTAGGAAAGACAAAGATGTATACTTTCAGTGTCTTTAATTTTCAAACCTTTCTTTTGCTAGATACAGCAAACAGGCGATTTAATCTGAGAGATCAAAGTGGAAGAATATTAATGGGAACGCAAAACGGATATAAAAGCCCCCACAATATCAAGACGAGAAAAGCGCCATTAAACGATACCAGTGGTACCTACTCACGCAAATGAGGGTTCATTGAGAATTAGGAAACTGGATTTGCAAGGGAACTAAATTATTTCGAATTGTATACGTTGGTGATTTTCCCCGCATCTTTCATTACGGCATAAAAGAAGCGAAATACCTCCTTTCCCTTTCTCTCTTTTTTTTTGTCATTTTGTCTTTTCCTTTTTTATATTTAAAGTTCATACTCGTATCTTTGAAAACTATCCCAGATAACGTGGTCAGCAGTAACGAAGATGCAATTCTTGTATGCTACACAGATACACAAGCATATGCACACACATACACACACACACACACACAAACACGTAGAGCCCTTAAAAACTTACCAGAAAAAAAACATAATTTAAAGTATTGATGATGATTAGGATAAAAATGAATGAACAATTTAATGAGAGTAGATTTCTGGAAGACTGACCAGGTGAAACTTCTATACTACAGTATCTGTGGACAATAATATCAAGGAAATTAAAAATGCAATTTGGGAAATTCAAGATAGAGTTTCTTTCTCTACAGTAAATTTGACAGATAGGATTGAATTATTGAGATTAAGCAGAATTTACTAAGATTTTCTTGAACACAGCACACCAGGTACATTCTTCATAGCACAGCAGATAAATTCTAAGGCTATGTGTAATAAGGTGCCGTGAAACAATTCTTGCTTTATTCTTAGTATCATATATATATCATATATATATATATATATATATATATATATATATATATATATATATATATATATATATATATATATATGATACTAATGAATAAAGCAAGAATTGTTTCACGGCACCTATTACACATAGCCTTAGAATTTATCTCCTGTGCTATGAAGAATGTATTTGTTGTGCTGTGCTCACGAAAATCTTCAGTAAATTCTGCTTAATCTGAATAATTTATCCTATCTGTCAAATTTACTGTAGAGAAAGAAAGAAACTGTATCTTGAATTTCCCAAATTGCATTTTTAATTTCCATGATATTATTGTCCATAGATACTGTAGTATAGAAATTTCACATGGTCAGTCTTCCGAAAATCTACTCTCGTTAAATTGTTTATTCATTTTTATCCTAATCAACATCGATACTTTAAATTATGTTTTTTTTTTTCTGGTAAGTTTTTAAGGGCTCTGCGTGTTTGCATAGTTAGTTGATGCCGAGATAAATACTATTTATGACATTGCTTTGAAACCTGATACCCAAAGGATTTTTGTGGATGTAGCATGGAAAAGAGCAAATATTTTAAAGTTACCGAATGATTAAAGTTTTTTTTGGATTACCAATGGGTTTGAAGGTTTTTAATATAACTCTTACTTTCAATCAATTTGATGTTAAGTGTTCGGTAATAAATTATCCAAAACATGTTTCTGGCAGCGTATTTGAAATTCCTTCCAAAAACTGTAATAAAAAAAAAATGGCGTGGACAAACTGGAAAATCAGTAACTCAACATTCTGTAAAAACTGGCAAAACGTCGGATGCGTTATTTGCACATCTGACAGATTCTGACCACCCTGTCGACGGGAGTGAAGCAAGGTCCGTAGTTCCGTGCAACGACCTGGTTAAAAGGAATGTCATGGATCTTGTTTTATCAGGTCATTCATTGTGGTGTTTTAAGGTCAAGCCTTGGACTGTTTAAACTTCACGGTTTTTTAAATTAAAATAAGTTGTTGATAAATGTAAGCAGAGGAAACAGTATTCAGATTTATGCATGTTATCTCTCTCTCACTGGTAAAATCAATGGAAGTCGGCCAAGAGGATGACCTAGACAAAAATATATGGATGGATTGGTGAGAATGACTGGAGGAAGAATGTCTGCAGCTCAGTTGCTGCAGAGAGCCGGAAATAGAGAGGAGTGGCGAGCCATGATTGCCGACGTCCTTGGGGATATGGCACCTGGATGATGATGATGATGATGGATGTTTGCTTAGTTACCTCTGCCTTAGTTCCTGGCGTTAAGTATGAGGATAAAGCAGAGTTAGCCCTTTCTTTTCTATCTTTTAACAATTATCATTCTGTTGGTTCTTGTTCCTTTTGTTTACCTTTTTACCATTCCTTTAAACTGTCTCATTTGTGCCGTAACCATGCATGAATAAATGTGAATGTGCTTGCCCATTATTTTCTCGTGGTTATTCACTTATACTGAGAGCACGTGCATATATACGTATGTATATACATACATACATACATATATATATATATATATATATATATATATATATATATATATATATATATATATATATATATATATATATATATATATATATATAATATATATATAACTGAAAAAAAAAATGCATGTTATTGTTTGCTCCTCAGTAGTAAGAAAGTAAAAATTATTGCTTCCCTATCCTAGGAATATACAACGATCTTGGCATTTCTACTACTCTGTCATCAATGTAACGTATTCTCGGCAATGACCGTAATCTGGTCACACGCCTAATGATGTGGCAAAAATCACGGAGCAAATGGAAGACCATTATTAGGCTCGATATGAAAGGAAGGATAAACTGAGGCAGAACGGCCACTCGAGATGAAAACATCCGTGTTTCTCATTATGCTAAATGGACCAAAATTGTGTAAAGGTAATTGCGAGTTTAATGGAATAGATAATTACATTTTGAGGTTAATGGAAGAGATAATTACATTACAGAGCTAATGGCTGATCTAAACAAACGTTCTGCATTTCATGCTCCAATTAGCATTTAAAATTCCTGTGATTATTAAGAGATTTTAGTCTCTGGGTGATAAATTTGCAGAATATAATCAAAAAGGATTTGGATACACAGAGAGTTCGCTTCACCTGAGTTATGGATATTGGAGCTAAACGACGGAATGACATTTTTTCCGATATTACAGTATTTGCCATTCCATTTTTTACCTTATGGACTGAAAGGTTCTGTCATTGTGATTTCAGGTGTTAATGGTGGGATTTTAATTTTTTTAGGTTCAGAGGTCCAAAAAATTGAGTTCTGGATCCACTTTAAGCAAAAGAACTGACTTGCAGTACTGCCGGTGTTAGGAAAGATATATGTATGTATGTATGTATGTATGTATGTATGTATGTATGTATGTATGTATATATATATATATATATATATATATATATATATATATATATATATATATATACTGTATATATATATATATATACATATATATATATGTATATATATATATATATATATATATGTATATATATATATATATATATATATATACATATATATATATATATATATATATATATATATATATATATATATATATATATATATATACGAACAAGGAAATACAGAACATAATGTGCTATACTGTAGAAAAAACGAGGATGGAAAATTACAGGTTTATCGCTGACATTTTAGATGAGAAAGGCAAACTGGTATATGCGAGTATATTATTATTATTATTATTATTATTATTATTATTATTATTATTATTATTATTATTATTATTATTATTATTAAAGTAGTGTAACCAGGCCACTGAGATACGAGTATATCAACTATAAACGTTGGATGCATCTGGAAAATTGTCGTACTGGTAGAGAAAAAGGTGCTGTCATATATAACTAAAGGCTAATAAATGAACTCTAATTACAATGATGAATTATGTGCTCGTAACGATGCTCACTCCTGAATCATCTGTCAGCCTATGTCAATGACGACGGTAGTAATCCGTTAGGATTTACTATTTCCCATAAGTAGGTAATATATCAAGGAAAAGAAAAAAGGTATATATATATATATATATATATATATATATATATATATATATATATATATATATATATATATATATATATATATATATATATATATATATATATGTTATCCAGGTTTTAAATACCCTTTCTTTCTTGAGAAAGAACGAATCTTTTTTTTTCTTCATATAAACAGGATTAAGAGATAGAAAAAAGTGCCTTAATTATTCATAACTGAATCTTCTAAAAATGTTTTAGGGTTAATCTTACAGATTCAGTTCTGGAAAAAATTATAAAAAAGTATTATTAATGGTCAATGCAAAAGAATATTATGTAACGTTTTAAGAATTAAAAGTGGTATTTATGGTACTAGCACCATTTATAGTTTCAGATGCTAGCAGTTTTTACCTTTTGAAACAATGACGATTATTTTCATTTATGTCGTGTCTGAATAAGTCTAAATCCTAACTCTTGATTGGTTTCCATCAGAGAAAACATCTATCCATTATTGTTCATGGCAACAATAATGGATACATTTTCCTGAGCAAAAGGTGAAACTGTGCTAGGCCTCCGGGTTTCGCATTTTCAATTTCGTGCCTTCCAATCCCACCGACTGACCTTTTAGGTCCCCGAATGAAAGCGAAAAGCAGAGGGAGACTTTTTGATCCTGCAATGGAGAGCAGCAGTCCTTTCGCGTCAGGTCAGCCACCCTCCCTTTACAAATGCCTTCTATTCTCTGTCCGATAATTCACTGAAGTGCAAATAATGGCAGGGCGACATGACATGTTTTTAGATTCTATTCGAGGTTTTACATGAATTTTGGTAATTATGTCAGTATCGATATGGTTACAAGACACGCTCAATCCATAACCGTGGCTGAAGTATTTCACTTGGTATCAATTTTCTATTCTTTAGTAAAGCTTGAATGAAATCAGTATTTCCTAGATGGTATAACTCTAATAACCATGAGAAATTCGACATATAATTACTCAGTGTTTTTTTCATATGTACCTATGTACATGCAAAAGAGGAACATATATGCATATACATACGTACATAAATATGTATGTATATATATAAATATATGCATATATAAATATATATACATAAAAAAATATAAATATAATATATATATATATATATATATATATAAATATATATATATATATATATATATATATATATATATATATATATATATATATATATATATATACATAATATATATATATATACATGATTATATTCCCTCTAACACGTGATTCATATATCTCATCCCCACTAGGAAAGTTAGAGCCGAAAACAGTCAGGAATTACGCCCAGCTTTGATTATTAGCGATAATGATTGATGTGTGCAGTATGTATGTATGTATGTATGTATGTATGTATGTATTATATACATATACATATATATAATACATACATACATACTGTACACATCAATCATTACCATGATAATCAAAGCTGGGTGTAATTCCTGACTGTTTTAAACTCTCTATATATATATATATATATATATATATATATATATATATATATATATATATATATATATATATATATATATATATATATATATAGACAGATACATACATACATACACGTATGTATGTATGCGTTTCAGTATAGGTTGGTGCGTATGCGTATATGCATGTAAGTGTAAGCTTCACGGTTTGATCGATAGAGTCTTTGCCCAACAAGTGAGGAAGCTCAGCTTACATCACTGACATAGAATGGCTGAATGGGCCGGCTCAGTGAATTTCCACTGAGCGTCAATTTCTTTTGATCAATCGTGCACCCAGTAGCTAAACAACTGCGGCAGTTATAACTTGTGTAAAAATCTTGAGAATCGCTGAGAGCTGGAAGGCTAATATCAACTGGTTACTCTCACCAGGTAGACGAACATTTTTTAAAGGCCCAATGATTCTAAAGTTTTCGGTCTCCTCTTACTTTTTTGGATACCTTATCACAGGTTTAGCATCCCATGAAAAATAATACAAAAGGTGGAGAGATTGCAGCTGCAACAAAAAAAGACCACGTTTCTACTCGTGGAAGAATATGTATTTTTTTTTAATGTTCACCAAGGTTGATTACTGAAAGTCAACTGTAAAAGGACAATTGCTAAGAGAGTCTGGAGGTGAATCTTTTACCTTCAACTGTCCTTGTGCACAATTTGGGTCTCCTGGTATAAGATACATAGCGAGCCAGTTCTAAATTAGTCTATTCCTTTGATTTTTGCGATGTCAGACTCTTCATAAAAATATTTCTGACATGCCATTTTCACAACACTAATTTTACTTAATAATGGTGGGGGCAATTCCGGTAACTTCTCATTATTCAGTAACTTAACTTGACTAATTGTCGTCAACTTCCGTACTGCACGATGGGAAATACAGTAGGTTGTGTGTATTTTGTTAGTTTTCAGATTCTTGCAGAGATCAATGAGCAAAGTTTGCATATACCTCTTTATAAAGCGAAAACTACACAAAGAGAGAAAGAGAGAGAGAGAGAGAGAGAGAGAGAGAGAGAGAGAGAGAGAGAGAGAGAGAGAGAGGTGGTATGCTCAAGAAAAGAGAAAACGTTTTTATTATCGCGGAAACCCTTCTTGTGGTATCATTGCGGGCTGAATTTTCTGCCTGAGCCCGGTTGGATGGAGTCTTGGGAGCGGGGGGATTGTCATCCGAACACCTGCGGGAAATTGACAAACTTCTGACTTCGTTTAGTCAAACTTTTGGTCGGAAGGGAGGAAGAAAAAGAGGAGACAAGAAAGGTAAAAAGAGTCTCGTATACTCAAATTTCTGTTTCCCTCAGAAGTTTCTGGAGTGCCAAGTTGCGTACTATTTTATGGATTGTTTATCTTTTTTATGAGCCGTTGAGAGAGGGAGAGTGGGAGTAATGGAAGGGGCACTGGAAAGTATCTGTTGTTATATTATGGAAAGGATAAGTACAACTTACTATACAGTGTCTACTAAGGATAAACTCACAAAAATGATGTTTTGACTTTTAATTTCATTTCGATAAAAAGGCTATACATTATTTTTGTAAGTTCATACAAGCATGTTAACAGATGATTTGTTAAATAAACCCTTATTCGTTTCCAGGGAGGATGAAAAGTTATTATCTGATTTACTCAGTTCTGAATGATGTTAATCAGTCTCTCATTCCTGCAGTTTAAAAAAATCTAAATGTATCTCTCTCTCTCTCTCTCTCTCTCTCTCTCTCTCTCTCTCTCTCTCTCTCTCTCTCTCTGTGTGTGTGTGCGTATTCTTTGTTGTTTTATCATTCAGAAATTGAAGCATTTTCTTATTGTGATATACAATCGATTTTAGATGAGCTTAGCATTCCTACAACTCAAAGTGAAGGCAACTTAGTCGTCAGAATTATTTTTGCAAATTGAAAGACGCATCACCTCATTATTAAGTATTTGTCACTCTTAGGAGCTTGCACATAAAACTTTTTATTTGAAGATTTTCAGTAATTCATGTAATATCCTAAATACGTGGTCTAGTTGCCAAGTTACATGCATGAGTACAAGTTTTCTCACGTGTTCCTTCAATATTTATCTTAACGGATTATTGAAGTTTTGTTTAATCCTGTTTAAAACATGAATCAGAAGTGCAGTGACTATCACTGTTGTAATTAAGTACATTCGACATCCCGTAAACAGCGTACTTGGGTCGAAAGTATTTACAATTATTGAATTAAAAAATGCCCAGAATTATCACCGAAACAGTAACATCAAGATAATGAACCTGGATAATCCACTATATCACTGAGTAACATAACTTCCGGAAGAAGATACCGTTATTCTGTGGGAGGATTGAGAAGATTGCAGTGCAATAACATGTAATATAATATCTTACTTTTGTGAATTTACTTATCATTAAAATTACGCTTACCGACGAAAAATGCTAACCCTCAATATTTATCACACCAACTGACTGAAAATAATTGCCTGGTATCAATGTCTTGGATAAAACCTTTAGTCTAATGCTCTTAATGTGTTTGGCAGGAAATATAGTTTATATAGTTTGTCCCCCACTGTAATGTCAGTTCTAAATTTTGCACCAATACGCAAACACAAAACTGTCGAGCAGCATTAAACTCTTTCCCTCGAACATTTGGCGCAAAATTTTAAAAGGTAGTGAAAAACAGCTCGTTCTTGCTTTCCTCACATAATACGCATAGGATAAAAATGAGAGTAGTTACGCAAATTAACCACTCATGTTCAGCCTTGGGCTATTACCCGAACAAAGGTTTAAAACAAGTGGAAAAACTATTGTCGCATTTTTATTGCAGTTGAGATATCGTTTCGAGAATTATATCGTTTTGGGGATTTTCCGTCAGAATAAAATGAATGAGAATATTTGGAAACGACTTTTCCTTTTCCTTTTTTGGCATACAC
>NC_089789.1:20271105-20278605 GCF_040412425.1 Macrobrachium rosenbergii
CTTCAACAGATAACACATTTTCAGGATCTTTGAGGAAAGGAAATACTCCACCAGTAAGCACAGTTTCTCTGAAGTATTCGCCATTCTATGACTTTCCTTTTCCTTTGATGATCCACATTAACCGTTTGGCTGTGAAACAGAGAAAAATTCCCAAACATTCAGGAAATTTCACAACTTGGCAATAGCGCACATCATCGCTGATATCATCCAACTTTGCAGCCCAAATGATGTCATTTTTATGATTTGGCTTCCTGACTGTGTAAATGAAGAATTCATCTGATGCGGCAACATGGAGAAAGTCAGCTTCATCCTAACCTTTAAGAAATGAACCACAAAACCATGCACGGTCTTCTCTCTGTTGCTGAGTGATGTTGGGCTTGCTGACAACATGAAATGGCATGATACCAGATTTTTCAACTCACGATAAACAGCACTATAACTTCTCTTCTTTCCCCTTTTTGTTTCTAGTTCAAGTGCCAATTTATGTAGAGACTTTCCTGGTCTACCCACTGCCTCAGCTATGATGTCTTTTGACTCCTGAGAAAGGGCTTCAGGCCTTCCAAGGTTCTCACTCTTTTGCGATGACAGTAATATGGATTTTTGTTCCAGTTTCTTTTAACAAAGGATTCATCTCTTTTAATGTATTTAGCTATCCAGGAACGTGAAATGAAGGATGCTCCAGCATCCCTGGCCTCTCTGAAGGTTATAGCCCGGATCCAGTCAATCCATCTGATTTCCTCCGAGTCGTTAGCCATGGCTGTATTTAACTCCGTCACTCAGTCTGAAAATACTAGAAATGTAAAATGAAAAATAGCTTAATAGAAACTTAAAATAATGTACTTGGAGATAAGCTGTAGCAGAAAATTTCATAACTTTCCATTTGTTCTGTGGAGGGGGGGGGGTGTTCTAATTTCGAAATACCCGGTATATAAACAATAACAAAAAGATATTCCTTCTCCGAAAATTTTTTAAAATGCTGCTATTTTAGAACAGGCAATTTCTTTGTTTTCAGAGTGCAATCTAATATTAAAAGTCATACCGTTTCTGCAAGAAATAAACTGGCATATAAAAGATAACATGATGGAAGTTGTGTCTCAGAAAGCGAAGGTGTCGGTGACTATCAAAGACCTTCCGTTTCCTAAGGCGTCTGGCCTCGAACGATGGCGTCTTCATCAGCCAAATGGCATCTAGCTCGGTTGGGATCACCTCCCTCATCTTCTTGATTGAGGTGCTCCCGAATCATGCAATACTCGTGGGACCGCGGAATTCCTCCAAGATGGATTTGACAAGATAAACTCTCTCTCTCTCTCTCTCTCTCTCTCTCTCTCTCTCTCTCTCTCTCTCTCTCTCTCTCTTCAAATAACTATGTCTGTTATTCAACAGGTTATGCTCCGGTTTATTTGCGTGGTTGAAAGACAGAAACAGCAGTTCTGCAGTCATAGCATGGTCAACTGACAAACAATCAAATTTTCCTGATTTTGATTTCGTGCAAATCTTGCAATCAAAGTTAGAAACGAATTCGATATCAGCTGCATTATTTGGAGATTTGATTTGTTCTTTAATAAACGATTTTACTGATACATTTTAATAATGACTTTCTTAGCCACTGTCAGAAAATGATGAAGCACATGAAACAGTTTTGAAAATTGTCTTTCATTTAGTAAAATTTAAGATGTACAGATAATAACAACGGCATTCAAATATCAAATATATTCTAAATAACAACGGCATTCAAATATCAAATATATTCTACATAATCATTTGGCCAAAAATAGTTGTATAATGAAATTCTTATTCTAAAATCAAAAAGCAAAGGCAAAAGGGCTCCTAGTTCATATTTGTAATATATACTGCCAAGTAAATATTAGATTTATTAGTCTTAAAAGCACGAATAGGGTCTTTAGTTCATGAAAATGTGTCATGCTATATCAGTTTCTTTTGCTGGTGTAGCGCTGATAATATGTCGGGAATGAAGATATGTTTAAAGATCACAAAATCTCAGACATGAAAAGGCAGAGCAACGCAATAATTACATAGATTATGAATAGGATGAATCTGCAAAATTAAATTAAAAATGCAGTCATTTCCTATGGGACAAGTACACTTGTACACATATGCTGAACGTCAAATAACAAAAACAAAAGCGTTACGTAATATCAATACACAAATAAGATGCACTTCGTCATCTCGATATGTTTATTAGCGACGTGATGTACGACGTTAGAAAATCATTTAACTGTCTGTATTTACATTTATCATCTAATAACGCTATTCATTTAAGATTCATTGGCTAAAGGACAGGAAGCTCCTTGTAGCGCGCAGTTGTTAACTGACTAAGGCCAATAAACTCCGTCGTTGCCAGTTGCTATATCCTGAAGGTCATCAGCCCGCGGGCGTCCAGAATTACAGCCGAAGAGTCACAACGTTGTCTCTCAGCGATTTCTGGTGTTCATCCAGAGCCAGCTCACAATTTTCGACTGTACTCGGGGTGCAAAATCGAGGTACCACCAGCTGGATCTGGTACTCGTTTTAAGACTGAAGGTTGGAGATGAGTGGAGATTCTTGGAAGATACAGCAAAGGATAGCTAAATGAAGAGAAATTAAACAAGAATCTTAACTGAATGATGCAGAAACATTTACAAGAACTCATTCCCTCACTCGCAATTAAGAAAAACAACGCCCTCAGGGTAAGGAGAAAATTAAGACTAAAAATGTAAATAAAATCACATAAAATTAAAAGGAAAGAGCTATCAGCAACACTGAAACTCCTTGTATATCGAGGCTGCAAAGCCAAAATTACCTTCGCACCTCAGGAGTTTATAGCAAAGAAGCAAATTTGTCACATTCACATCTAGAATTGACTTTCTAAGGGTAAAAGGGCATATTTCTCATTGTAAGTATAAGTAGGTACTATAAGATTATATAAGATATAAGTACTATACTACTGTATAGGAGGAAATTCATTAGTTATGTATATGCGAACACTCACACTCATGCACGTACGTTCATAACGTACATACATTAGCCTTGAGGCTTCGATAAAATTTTACAACGGATGTTTGTGTTTTTCCCTTATTTTGAATAAAATAACATTTTATGGAATATATATATATATATATATATATATATATATATATATATATATATATATATATATATATATATATATATATATATATATATATATATATATATATATATATATATATATATATATATATATATATATATATTCTATATCTGCCCTATATTCTTCACGGGAAAGTGAGATAGAAAGACACATTCACACAAATATATCTGAAAACACAGGTATATGTACACATCCTTCTCAGGTCATATATGGTAACGAGGGTTCGTTTCATCACAGTCTCTTCAATTTCTTCCGTTTGGATCTTTCGTGCATCGGTTCTGTAGTTACAAGCATGCGCAGGGACATTGATGTTTATAGATTCTACATATACATATATATATATATATATATATATATATATATATATATATATATATATATACATATACATATATATATATATATTATATATATATATATATATATATATATATATATATATATATATATAATATATATATATATATATATATATCCAGAACTCATACAGCCAGCCAGATCGCCGTAAAGTAATAATACAGAACTAAAACTGATTCAAAGCAAAAGATCCATTGTACATAAATAATAATATTAACAATTGTTTATCAATGTTATTAATATTACATTACTGTCATTCATAATGAGCATATACTCAAACTCAACAAGTTTGTAGGCCATGAAAGTGCGTTGTAAGTTTCCACAGAGATGAATCCTCATAAGCGCAGAAAGAAAAATAAAAAGTTAAAGAAGAAAATAGTAGATATATATCATTATTCAGTGTCTTTAATCAGGCGTCAGAGGCAAAGGATGTGAAAGGAAAAAGATTAAAAATAAGCAAAATGGAATTGGAAGGTCAAGCGCTGAGGTACGTACACTCTACTAAAAAACTGAGCATATTCCAGAGTGGTGTGTAGGTCAGGTCTCAGGAAGCTCGGTTTAATTCCCGCAAGCAATTCCCTTGAAGAGTATCTCTTACAGGATGAAGCTGATATTTCACCACTAGTGATGATCAATCATTTTTAATGGAATCCCATGAAGCAAATTCAATTGATCTTGAAGGAATAAGAGAGGCAATTGGTAAATATTTCAACCGCCGGAGAATGAAGATATCGCCAAATGAGTGAACAAGAAAACCAGCAAGGGAAGAATCAAGTTAAACTAAACAGTGAAACAAGAGAAAGATACGTAGGCTGGCACAAATTGTCCTGTTGGGAAAGGTCAACAGATCAGCTTACTGCCTTCTCGCGGATTAGGTTGCGCTGGAATAGACCATTAAACCTGATCACATCCTTCCACACAAATTAGGTCACGAGTTTTATAAATGCCGGAAAAAAAGAACCAGGTAGCATTACAATAGGTTAGTGGCGCTGATCAATACCTCCTGATCAAATTAGGTCACAGTAGAACCGGTCGATGAAAAATATAATTAGCTTCATTATAAATTAAGTCAAGCTAGAATATGCCAGTGCTTCTTAACACATGCTTCTGAAGAAATTAAGCCGTATCAAAATGGGTAAATGACACTGATTATAGTCTTCCCCTCAGATGCCAATGAATTTATCATTGTAGACCATCTTCCAATGGATCAGGAAATTTGGGCAGATTCAATATCTCACTATCAGATCTTATAAATCTTGTAACACTTTCCAGCAGTTCAGTGGGAATGCAAACTGGTTTCAAAATGTATAATACTGCAATTACTGGTGATAAAAAAGAAGAACGACAACAGTAGTTAAAGTATTGCAAAATCATAAAAAAGTAATATGAAACAATTTATGAAAACTAGTAGAATAAAAATATTAAATTACAAGACAAATAAAACTATCACCTCACACCTCTCCGCTATTTACGTTTCCAGACAAAAGGGTAACAACCATTCTACTTTTTCGCGCAGAGAGAGAGAGAGAGAGAGAGAGAGAGAGAGAGAGAGAGAGAGATATACTACTTCATTTTTATTGCTAGTTCTAATGATCAAAGCGTTTCAACTATTAAAGCTGGCCAGTTGTATACACCAAGAACCAGAGCAGAACTAAAATAATATAAGGATTCGTTTGACTCCACATCCATTAATGACATACCATATTTTAATACACAATATTTTGATGTAATATAAAAAACATAGTTTGTTTATGGATAGAAAAAAATACGGACAAAAATTCGTTAACGGTTCAGGTTACTCGATTTGTGCTAAGGGAGGGAAACCGTGTCATAACCAAATTCAATTACGAGCGTCCTGTGCTACACAACACCGAGTGTTGGTTGTTTTGCAGCAAACGTGTCATCAACAACATACATGTTGTTAGAACTTAGGACGTAAATAGCTGTTGTTCTGTTAGATTGTCTGATGTTCATAATATATTCGAAAAACAAATGTTATTATATGAATATACATTTTCTTGCAGACCACACATTATACGTACATACAAACATATGTATATAATATATATATATATATATATATATATATATATATATATATATATATATACATATATACATATATATATATATATATATATATATATATATATATATATATATATGTATGTATGTATATGTATATATTAAGTATTAAAATGAAAACAGAGTTGAAACTAAAATCCTAGAATAGAATTGCAATTGATGTCTTGACACTGTCGAATGACCTGCAAGTGTTTCTTGAAGATGTTCACAACTGATGTGTGAAATAATAAATTTCTTGAAGCAAATACGTGTGAAAGAAAATTGCGAGTTAGGATTAATAATTGTTTCAATGCTGGTGTTGAATGCCTGAGGGTGGGTGCCTCGTCGAGGAAGGTGGATTATTCATTATACCATAATTAATCCACGTGGAAAGTTAAATTGAATAAAAAAAATGTCCAAGTTAATTAAAATTCAGCACAGAATGCCAGCAATTATCAATGTGAGTCTTCTTCGTTTTTCACTTATATTATCTTCTGGCTATTTCCATTTAGAAAATGGTAAAAGTTATATTTTGAGGATCCCAGTGTGTAGGTATGAAGAGCAACCAAAAGTACGCCATTTAAAAAGTGATTTCTATTATCACTAATTAAACTGTTAAGAATAAAATGCTTATTTGTTAAATAAAAAAGACTGCAAAACTTCCGACAGGCAATTTTCAACAGAGGAAAATGACGGTTATCATTACAGAAAATGTCAAGATGGTAAAAATAGACTAGGGAATAAAATTCTGCTGAAGTTTTTCCATTGGTCAGAATTTATTCATTTATAGCCTGTGAATGAATAGGCGAATGGATTCGACCTCAATCCACGAGAAAAAGGATTCAACCTCTTTTAATTCAGAGATTTTTTTTTTACTGTTCCTTCTGCCCAAAGGATTAATGCCTTTTGATGTAGTTTCGAATTGGAATTCATTTTATCATGAGTAATCTTTGGATTCCATTATCGCCATAGATATTCCTAATACATTTTATCTTACACAGTGATATTCGAAAAGTGTTTTGCACGAGAAATTAGAGTAATCTAATTTCCCAGACTGGGAATAAATAATCTTGGACCAAATTTCCTAAATCTGTTTTCTATATCCTTTGGATAGCCTTAAGAACAATATCAACATGTTAAACTATCCAAACCTTACTAATAATTAACATCATAATTTACCCATATTAGTACATAAGCAGTAAAGAAATAAGAAAAGATTTTGTCTGTAACTATGAGTTTACACTGGACTAACTTAGCAGCTTACAAACGCTGTGAGAAAAGAAAGAAAGCAAATTACAATAAAATGGTCTGCAGGAAATTGCCTTGCTGATTACAAGGGTTCAATCAAACATAAAAGTAAGTCAGGAACGTAAGGTTCCCCTTTTCTGATTTAACAGAAAAGTGGTAATCTAGGCAGCGTTCTAAGGCTTATGAATCGAGGGTAGGTTATTTCGGCAATTAATCCGAGCTAAGACTGTATGTAATTCGGGTAAAGGTTACAATAGAAAAATGAAGGAACACAGAGGCCCTAAAGCCTAAATCTGTCACAAAGGTTAGCAACACAGGCAAATGATCGGAAAAAAGTAAAAAAATTAGCATAATTTTGTTCGCGCAATCAAGTTTTCTGTACAGCCGCGGCCTATGAAACTCAGCCAAGGTCCGGTGGTGGCCTGTATTGTTGGTACCTATAGCGGTGCCAGAAGTATGATTATGACTAAATTAAACCTTGAATAAAATAAAAACTTCTAAGCCTAAAGGGCTGCAATTTGGTATGTTTGATGAATGGAGGATGGATGATCGACATACCAATTTGCAGCCCTCTAGCCTCAGTAGTTTTTAAGGTCTGAATGCGGACATAAAAAGTGCGGACGGACAGACAAAGCCATCTCAATGGTTTTCTTTTACAGAAAACTGAAAGTAAATGACCGCCAATGTGAAAGTCATTACAG
>NC_089789.1:20283605-20338605 GCF_040412425.1 Macrobrachium rosenbergii
TATATATATATATATATATATATATATATATATATATATACACATATATGCATATATATATATATAATGTATATGTGTATCTTTTCCCCTGCTGCGAACCCCAATGATGGGCAGTTGTGACATAAACGCACTGGAACTGTAGTGAGAGAAGTATCTATCAAATTTTACCTAAAGAATACGACTGGAATATATTTTCATATAAAAGTATATAAAAATATCCAAGTGCGCCTTCACTAAAGTTAAACTGTGATACTATAAAGCTGTTTACATTATATGAAACCTGTGAGAAAGCTTCACGCTATATCTACAATCAGTCATACTAAACGTACTATCCTTTCCACCTCTCTCTCTCTCTCTCTCTCTCTCTCTCTCTCTCTCTCTAGCTAAATTCCCGGAAAATTAACTTCCTCGCCAATATGCAAGAGAAAAATTCAATCATTTTTCCTGCCAGAAATATAGGCCAAATGATGATGAGACCTTTCACCCGAGTGGTTCCAAGGAGATTTAAGAACCGGGTTCGGTTTTGATTTCATCATGCAGATGCTAATTTTACCTACTAAATTATGCAGAAAGGAGGGAAGGTATTTACTTTCGCCGTTTCGTAGAATGGAAGGAAATATTCATTATTACCTTTCATTTTGGGAAGACTGGAGTGAATCGCAACATTCTGTTGTGACTACAGCTTCTTTGTGATTATGGCCCACTTGCGCACAGACACACACACAAACATATATTTACACATATATGTATATATAGATATATATATATAGATAGATAGACAGATAGATAGATAGATAGACAGATATTGTAGGGTCTTGCGTTACCTTGGTGTTCCCTTCAAAAATGCAAAGCTAGCGGAAATCAACTATGATGCAGAGTTAATACTGATGGAGTCTCTGGTAGTTAATTTGCAGTAACTAGTGGGGTGAGTCCCGCAGGGAAATATTATGTCACTTTTGCTCTTTGCCCTTCTCGTGGATTTTATAACGGAAAAAGTGGGCGACGAGAAGTGAAGGTTTAGACTGGAGTAATGACAGAAAGTTGGCGGAATTAATATACACAGATGATGCCGTTGTAATCATCAAAATGACAGAAAATTTACAAAGTTTGCATTGCGCAGCTAGGGAGGTGGGGCTTGAGTAAAATCTAAGGAAAACAGGAATCATGATGAAAGAGTGTGCACTAGGAATTTAAGACAATAAATGGTAAATAAAACAAAAACTAGATGTATTAGATTACCATGTCAAAAAGCCTGAAATTGCTTCCGAAAGATTATACGTGCGTCTAACGGAATCCGATTGTTTTACGACGATGTTGTGATAATGAAACTCTTTAGAAAAGAGTTTGTCGATTTGAGAGCGAAGATTTAGGCAGAATATTAAGAATCATATGGCAGGGTCTGTGAACTTAGACTCCTTTGAACCAGCTTGCAGGTGAACCCTCAGGTGGTAGCTGAGTGCAGTTTGTTGAGATGGCAGGTAAACAAAACGCCAGTGCAGTTTGTTGAAACCAAAATACTAATAATGACAGAAAACAGCAATATACTCTAAACGTGATACTTAAGAACTCGGCTACTCTAAAACAGGCTACGTGTGAATTCCGCAACTAAAACCAGGAGACCCACAAATTTTGCTACTCTGAAGTAGGATACCCGAGGGCTTGGCAATCCAAAATAGCCTACTTATGAACTTAGGGAATCTGGATTCACTTACTCCAGCGTGGCTACCTACTAATCAGGCAACTTTAAACCGCCCTCTGCGAACTCGACTACTATTAGCACGGTTACATACGATCCCACGTAGCTTGAACTGTCTTTGTAGCATCCTTTGTGCGAGATTAGCCCGGATAGATGGGTTCACAGGTAGCTGGGTTCGTAGATGACTGGCTGTCAAGTGGGAAATTACTATGTGGAGTTTAATTTGTGTTAAACTACCAGATGAAAATTCCTAATGGGTAACAGCGAATATATGCTCCGTTCCCAAGCCCAGTTACCTATCGAGTCGGCAGTATGAATACTAGGTCAGGTTAAACACTGCTAACTACAGTTCGGCTGTGCAATCATAACTTATAATTAGCTTGCGCAATAAATTACCGATTTCATTTTCCAATATTGGAAGAGAATCCCTGAAAACATATACAGTGTTGTGATATTCATCGGAATAATCCCATATCATATCCCAATTATTTTTTTTTTCCGGAAAAAAATGCTCACATAACACTGCAATGTTTCACGTTGCATATCAATTTCGCAATCAGTTATGGAAAGAGAAATAAAACAGTCCAAACAAAATAATAAACAACGGTTTTGACGAATCTCCAAATCCTGCCAGATGATGAATTTTATGGTGATTGATGATATCAGAGTGGGCCACGTTTTTCATCTCTTTCTCAATCATGAATTGGCTATTACCGAAACATATCAGTTATGACAACGCGTAGCATCATTCTAAACGAAATGAACGATCAGTCTGAATACTGTATTCTGGGACACGCAGTTAGAGTTGATATCCACTACGCATTGGTTTCTCAGACAATGAATGTATCGGAAAGCTTAACGATCAACTGAAATAGCAACTTTCTTAAGGTTCGTCCACTTGCCACTTTTAATCCGTTAGACATAAAATGCTTTTGTCATAAGAACAGTAGAATTTTTGTTACTTTTAATTTGCACGAACTAATTTTTTGAGATTCCTTGTTATTTCTTTTCTTTACGTCATATATTCCTTTAGTTGCTGTAGAACTTAACAAATATAAAAAGAAATGGGATGAATTATTTTATAAAGAACATATAATATCATATAGAGTACTCTTATATAGATTGTAAACCTACTCATATACTCGAATTTAATAACACACACACACACACACACACACACACACACACACACACACACACATATATATATATATATATATATATATATATATATATATATATATATATATATAAAATGTTGATTTTAAATTAAGAAAAATACAAAAAGTTCGTTTTTACATACATTTGGAACGGAATTCATAACCATACTATCATTACTATTTCATATTTATATAGAATAATCAATATTTAAGCGAGGAAAAATATTCTTTCACACACTTACGTCATAACTATTTTCAATGCACGACATCACACACATATCCTGGTATCACGCGATTTTGATACTCGTTTCATTGCAAAAATAAATGATACGAATAATTGCTTCAATTTTCGAATAACACCGTTCACAACTTTGTGTCAATTATTTCAAAACCTGATAGAATGGATCTTGAAGATTTGTGAAAAAATGGTAAAGTGAACAGCATCAAAAGTGAACCCTGTTCTGATGCCATTTCTACATCCCTGAAGATATGAAATGGTCGACATACTTAACACGTCCGTAGCAATCGCGGTAAGTGAAACATAAACACTCCATATCTAAAGTGGTGAAAAATTGCCCCCAGATAAAGCCGTATTTGAAGAACTCATGAAAAATATTCGAATTACAATTCCTCCCCTGAAGGGCAAACGAAAAAGGTCGCACATTTTCCTTAATGACACTCTAACGAGAATATTATGATAATAGCGCGTGGGGATCACTGAGGATTCTATGCATAATTCTCTTTCCCTCTTTGTATTCCCATTATCTCTGATCATTATCGAGGAGAAGCAAAACCACTCACTTTGATCAAAGGATAATATGAATTTTGATTTCAACTTCGACGCTGTATTTTGTGGCATTGCTAACGATATATATACATTGTGCTTGTTGGTATAGTAATTTTTGTTATTTTCAAGCATATCTGAATCACCAGGAGTTTACCTGAGCGTTTTATTCTTCACTTATCCATATCCCTATGCACAAGTGATGCTTGGTGTCTGAAGATTCACACATTACATAAAGGGAAAATAGGTGAAATATTTCCATAATGATCTTCAGCTATTTTCAGGAAGTGGAAGACGTCGTTCTTCTCCTTTTACGAAGGACAAACAGCGGTGGAAAACAGACCATGGAAAAAGTTAAATGAATAAAAAAAAAAAAACTGCTAACAGTATATGGAGACAAATCGGAAGCTGAGTGATGAGAAAATAAACAATAATAGTCTTAAAAAAACAAAAATACATTTCAACAGCTTCCATCCTTCATTAAAACGCTTTCATTACACAAATAAATAATTTAGGTGAAACAGAAAAAAATAATAAATGAACGAAGATAAAGATCGTTGTTGAATAAATTAATTAGTAAACATTAAAGCAGATATAAAAAAACTTCCCAGCGTATATCAAAACGGACCTTTCTCTTGAATAAACAAATCATCGTCAAGCACAGAATTCCTGTCAGGTGTTTACTCTGATAAAAGCCGTCATTGAAAAATATGACAGAAATGTAATCTTAATCCAGATTAACCGCCCTCCTCTTCGAGGAGTTGAGAGAGGGGGAGAGGGAGAGGGAGAGGGAGGGGAAGGGGGAGAGGGAGGGGAGGGGGAGGGGAATTTCACCGCCTCGTGTTAATTTAGAGACGAGTCAATTTCCTCCCAGACACGAGAGAGAGCGTCAAGCTACACAATTTCATTTGGGCATTAAATAACTATATTGTTTATCTAAATGCCTCCGAACTACTTAATTTAATGTGGTTTGGATGTTTCGATTTCAATAAATTCATGGCAATACATTTCTTTCTCTATACATGTGTCTTGACGAATATTTCCTTAACAAGAACAACTACAATCAAATAATATTAATAATGATAATCATAATAGTAATAATAATAATATACAAATGAAATATATCATATTCGCAAGGAAAGCTGGCGCTAGAATGAATTTTAAGATGGAATTATTTAGGTGGTACATGCCAGCATCAACCCTCGATACGACCATGCTGTTTTTTAGATATGGCGAAATTCCTTGCATTTACAATTTACGGTATCATTTCAGAACTAATAATGATACTGACCTAATACCACCACCACCAGCAAAATAATAATAATAATAATAATAATAATAATAATAATAATAATTAGAAATGACACTGATAGATATGAAAAAGTTGTTAGAGCCATAACAAGAAGTGAAAATAGAGGAAAAGTTTATGCTTTGAAATTAAATTCTATAGAAATTGAGCTGAGAAATTGAACTGACGATTTTGAATATTATATATATATATATATATATATATATATATATATATATATATATATATATATATATATATATATATTCGTATATATATATGTATATATATATATATATATATATATATATAAAGAACATTACTTCAAGTATCTAGTATGATTTATGAGACCAAATGAAGATGAATATTAGCTAATCGGTATTAAGTTTTGAGTGTTAGTGTAATGAAAAAATCCAGTGTAAATGCTGTAATACACTGAAGGATCACATGACATCTACATTAATGATTAAGTTATTTATGTGCGTATTTTCTAACTACTTTTTCACTAGTTAAAGTACGTAAAACTTACAATGATGACTTAATGTTTACAAAAATATTGTAAGAAAAACGTCGAGGAACAAAATAAAACATAACTCTCAATTTCAGATGCCCAAGTTTACTGAAAAATTGCTGGATGGAGCAGTTTGACTGAAGGCAAAATGTATGACAGTGGAATGAAATAAAGCTATCGCCTGATTGGTTGTTCAATAATGAGGTTACCTTCTCGAGCCATCAGCCAAGAGATCATTCCATGATTACCAGACCACTATAATAAATATGCACAAGCCCCTCAAAAAAAAAGAATAAATATATAAATATAAAATAAATAAAGAGAAAGAACAACAGTGATGCAGTTAACAGCAAACAAATATCTGACTAGACTTTATGTATGGATACATGAAAGTTAAGGTATCAGAAAGAACCTCTACGCAGCACGTCAAGGTACCAAACGAGCAAAGGCTTTGAGGACATCAGTTGCACGACCACTTCCCCGTAAAAGGCTCATAGTTATCAATAGAGAGAGAGAGAGAGAGAGAGAGAGAGAGAGAGAGAGAGAGAGAGAGGTGTACATGGGAACACCCTGCGATTGAGATTGAACCAAGGCATTCGCTTATTGATATATAGATGTCCATATTATACACCAACCATGTTTACTTACACTAGCGATGGTCTAGAAAGTATACCTCTTTGATTCTTGTTCTCTGATCAGAGATATTAAACCCCCTTTCAACCAGTCGGACCCAGCGTTTGACATCAAACATTGATTCTCACTGAAGTGTGTGTCCATGGAAGCTTAGTTTCTATTACTGTTTTATATATCTTAAAGTTTCAGATGTTACATCAAGTGGACGAGATATTAATATGTGGGAGATAAATCGTTGTTCATAAACATCTTGTCAATTTAGACTAATAAGAAACGACTCAAAGACTAAAAAGTTGTGACTATTACTAGATAAAACCGAAGTTCAAATTGATCATATTTATTGCTATTAATAGTGACAAATGAAGCCGGTCGTATATCACCACAAAAGTATTTACATAAAAAATGTGTATAGGATCTTCATCGTGCAAACTCTGAAGCTATTATTACAAACAAGAATTTTATTGCTTATAAAGTGCTCCCATTTTACTTGTTTACTGCCTTTTTATAAAGGGTTACTGCAACCCGGATATGAGCAATTTCCTGACGTTTAAGAAATACCCAGGAGAAATTTTATTACTGTACTTTAACAACAACGTGTGTCACAATGATTTCAGCTCATAATTGTTGGACATGCAATGAAAAAAATTTTCTTAACATCCTTTATAGTGTTCATAAAGAGAAACTCAGAAACTCGAATTAGCTGTATGTTCAACTTTTATGAAATGATGGGATACGTGCAGTGTACTTGAGTGACCGTCACACAGCACGGATTCCTGCAACAATTCTGAGCTCTGCCTCTCAGACAGGAAGAACCGAATAATGTGATAACACATAACTGTATGGTAGACAAATAAAAATGGGAAAAGTTATTATCAGAGGAAATATTCTCTGTCATTATATTGCAGTCAGAGTGAAAATAAGAATTAAATGAATTTTTTCCTTATGATTTTAGCCACTGAAATTCTAGTTACCAGATACGAAAAGGTGAGTGGATTAAACCGCTTATAGTGAAAAAAAGCCAATTGTGGTCTGCAGAAAACAACAATAAAAGACTTGAACTTTAGCATTAGGTATCGTAAAAAATATCGCGGAAACTTCATAAAAAACACGGATTACCATTATTTGACGATACGTAGGCCTAATCATACTCGTGACTATAAATATATATATATATATATATACATGTATAGCATTAAATAGAAAATGAATAGTTTTAAACTAAGTAAAACTAATATCTAATCAACATAAATGATAACAATTCCCATAATTTCCATTATAAATCATTCTGTTTAGTAAAGAAAGAGTTCATAACTAATGTAAAAGGTAATTAACTTTTACTAAAAGATCTGGAATAAAATCTGCGTTGGTAAAAATGCATTTTTCATTATTGCTTTTAAATATTCTGTTTTATCAACATCAATGAAAAGGTTAAGCATAAGATATATATAACGACGCGTACCTTCTTTCAAAATTAAATATAATTTAATTCCAACGTGCACTTCAAGTTTTTCTTTTGTTGCTTGCTTACTAAATAATATTATTGCAGTGGAGAACACGACGGAGGTTACTTCAAGACAGAATGTCTGAAAGATTGATTCAAGAATTTAAGTACTTTTATCAGTCGTGGTAACACTTTTCACAAGGAAGCAGACAGCAAAAAAAAAAAAAAAAAAATAATAATATGATAACTAAAATAAGAAGTATATCTGGAATGGCTGACCTTTCCTACTGACCTAAACAATCCAAAAGAAAACGGAAAACATGAAAGATGAAACGCCTCGGGAAATAGAAATGAAAAGATATTTCCAACTTAGATTTTTTCTGAATGTATATATAATGTTAGTGACTGTAAGCTCACAAGAATATTATTGTCCATCAAAACCTGAAATAAAAGTTGGAAAAGTATACTGGAATTATGTAATGTTTCTGTGAGTGATAATTCACAAAATCCAAACGACGGAATATTAGTGAAAGGAAAAGAAATAAATAAGAAGACAGACAAATTTTCTGGATTGCTTCACTTATATCTAATATTTCAAAGCACATTTAAGAAACAGACATTTGAAAGTATACAAATAAAAATTAATTTAAGTTTGCCGACGAAGTTTAATATATAAGGATATGGACTGTTTGACATTGTTTTGTGTAAGGATGTTCAAGTTATAGATGAACTTTACCACTTTTAGTTTTCTGTAAAAGAAAACTATTGTCCAGGCTTTGTCTGTCCGTCCGCATTTTTTTTCTGTCCGTACTTTTTCTGTCCGCCCTCAATCTTAAAAACTACTGAGGCTTGAGGACAGCAAATTGGTATGTTGATCATCCACCCTCCAATCATCAAACATACCAAATTGCAGCCCTCTAGCCTTAGTAGTTTGTATTTTATTTATAGGTTAAAATTAGCCATAATAGCTCTTCTGGGAACTATATAGGATAGGCCACCATCGGGCCGTGGTTAAAGATTCATGGGCCGCGGCCCATACAGCATTATACCGAGACCACCGAAAGATAGATTTATTTTCGGTGGCCCTGATTATACGCTGTACCGGCTGTACAGAAAACTTAATTGCGCCGAAGAAACCTCGGCGCAATTTTTACTTGTTTTTATGCAATCTGCTCTTTTTTTTATTTTGTCTAATTTTTTTTTTTTTTGGTTAAATCTTATATTCAGTTGAGCTGGCAGTGCTTCTTGGGTGTCAGTAATTTATAACATTATCGTATTTTCCATTATGGATAAAGTGAATAATAATGTATTCTACATCCTTTTAATGTTTAATTTCCTTCGATGTAGCTCATTTAGATTCCAACGGAAGGACGTGGCTACAAACCATGCCGTCTGTAAAGAAAAAAAAATGTATTTCATAAATGATAAAAAATAAAAATTACTCTCACCCAACGTTTCCCGTGTTTCCCCAAAGAGAACTATTTATTGTCATGATTTTGAAGCATCACCCTTATCCTGTCAAACTTTGACGGGAAACGAATAAATATGTAAATAGCGGTGGAGATTCCCTGCTGTACATCGCAATTTCTAAAAGATCTATAAGATTTATATTTTTACTGTTTCTTGGGCCTAATCAATCATCGCAAAAGAGACAAAATGATTAATTTCGGGGGATGGTGACTGGGTTCAGAGAAAAGGGATATAGGAAGAGAAAGCCACGTCATTCTAACAGTTATGTTGGAAGATGAGGTGAAAAAACAAAACATATAAGATATATGTCGTCGATATTTCCAGGTCGTCTTTGCAGGACATTTATTAGTTAAATTTCTTCTTGGAGCCTGGATCTGAAATTTGTGTTGAATAAAACACTAACCACGGGCAGAAACTGTGAATAGTATACATAAAAAAAACACAAAATAATCAATACACATATGCGCAGTAACTATTGCTATAAATATAATTTTGCACAACTAAACCGATCAAGTCCAACATTTCACACCGGAAGTGCTCGTAATGAATCGCCTGATAGCTTCGGTGCAAAACAGCAAAAATATTAATTATTCATAACCGTGAAATACGTCAAATCCCTTGATGCTCCCCAGCGGTATGGATATTTTCCAAATTAATAACCGGATGAATTTTCAGCCATGATAATTAATGAAACTTTTGTTTACTCTCTCTCTCTCTCTACTCACACACATAACACACACACACACACACACATATATATATATATATATATATATATATATATATATATATATATATATATATATATATATATATATATATATATAATATACATATACATACATATATAAACATATATATATATATATATATATATATATATATATATATATATATATATATATATATATATATATATATATATAATATATAAAATTAGACTCTGGTTGACGCACATTTTGCCTTCTTCTGATAAGGGTTTTTGCCGCTCTTGATATCAGTTTTAGTAGCAACAGCGCATGTAACGGCTTTGCAGACCGCAGCCCCTGAGAACCTTGAAGGGGATAATACTTAAAATACTTTTGCCATCTGACAAAGTTCGTGGGCATATTTACTGAAGGTAAGGAGCTGTCTTTTACCTGCCGGATTATATCTTTGAAAGAGAATATGATAATTTTATTTTCTTCACCATGTGAGGAACGTATCATTGCCGTTGTACAGGTATTTAGTTCTTTTGCTTTTGCAATTGTTCAAATCCATGTCAGACTTTTTTACTAAATTCCTTTGATAAACAAAACTCTTCTTGGCTACAGTTAGCAGAACGTTCAGCAGAAAGAGCAGCAACAGTGTCATGATGATGATAATAATAATAATAATAATAATAATAATAATAATAATAATAATAATAATAATAATAATAATAATAATAATATGTCTTCAGATTGATAATGACAGTTAACAACCTCCCCCAAAACTAAACAAATGTAATAATATCTAAGCAAAATGATTGCGGATTTACTTTTCGATAATAATAATAATAATAATAATAATAATAATAATAATAATAATAATAATAATAATAATAATAATAAATAAAAAAATAAATAAATAAATAAAATAATAAATAAATACGTAAGAAAGCACTACTGTTGACTGCCCTCCGTCACTTGGGGTATAGGATGACAGAATATGTTTTTTTTTTATTATTATATATCTATTTTCACATTGAATATTTTTTGAAAATAAACTTTTGGAGAGTGAAGACTAGGTCCAGCTTTAGTTCGAAAAGTTTGTTTAGAAACAATAAACAAGGAAGCAAATTCTTCTAACTGAAATCAAGCAGACTGTAAGTGTTGCTGGATTTTGTTATCCGGTGGAGAAATGTTTCTATGACCAACGAATATTTGGAAAACTATTTAAAATTGCTTGGAGAAATGAAGTGATTCATTGCACAAAAAAATTAAGTCTCTCTCTCAGCTTTCAACAAGCATTTTTTCTCCATGAAAGCAATATATAAATCTTGCTTCTGAAAGCAAACCCAGACGGATGAATGCTATCTATTCCCTCAGAAGAGCTGGCGGCAAATGGAATCCTTTAAAAAGAACTATATCCTTCAAGACTCGGAATCCTTTCCGCGGTCATTTTTTTTTTCGACTGATGGCGATGTTTCTCTTTCTTGTCTACTGCATATAAAAATCCTGGTGTATCGTCAGCATCATCCAACTATTTTGTTTATATATTCTTCCTCCAGTCCCCTAACTCTTGCCTTGTTAAGTGTATGGAGTCAGAATAAAAAGCTTTGGTAATCTACAAAATGTCGAGGCAAAGCAACTTCTTAAGAATAAACTTGAATGTTACTCGGCGCCACTAACATAGTTCCATAGACAGCAATCCTTTAAACTCTTTAAACCTGGCCATATATGTTTTTTGTTTATGAAGAGAATGAATATTGATTCTATGTTCTGTTCTCTGAGAAAGGAGTTTGACCTAAATGCTCGTACGTTATTATGTATTTCCATTTCCTGCTTAGGTAGACAATGACGTAGTGAGCATTGAGATGAGCCTGGCTAAGAGACTGAAGGGTTGTCCCCATCTGACGCTAGTCCCCATAAAAGGACAAAAAAGTGAATGAAGAAAAATAATATTTATTTGTATGTACGTCGGAAAAAATTTGTCTTGTGTTATGATTACAGAATCTTATAACTAAAAAGCGACAATAGAAGGATTTTGCGATACAATTATATGAAATTCTAGAAATGCCTATGTTTGAAAGGCATTCCTAAATAAACCAGGGCTGATATGACCCACAACTCATCCTCTCATGCACCAAATATCCAACCCAGTCCTCCCATTACTCCAATCCTCATCGCACATCCACCTCCCACGCTCAGAGCCCTCTATCGGCGACAGTCGATAAAATCCAAACTTTTCAATCAAGACGAAGGGTCGCCCGCTCTTCAAAGAGCCCATGAATATGGATATGATGCTGCATGGATTAGGATTTCAGCTATTAGACAAATAGCACAGAGAGAGAGAGAGAGAGAGAGAGAGAGAGAGAGAGGACGCTGGGTCTCAGATGACCAACAGTCTTTTTATTTATAAATAATGCTTGTTATGTAAGCAGAGGGATATGAAAGCGTATCTTGGAAATCTAGTCAATATGTTTATTTCTTTATTTACACAAGTCTTTATACATTACTCTATACTCAGTTTTACTTAATTTCCTATTATCTTTGTTATATCTGGAGTTAACTGACTATAAGATACTCATATGGCTGAGATTAAGTACATTTGTAATGACGCTCCGGTTTGCGGTAGGTAACAGGGTAAATGTGAAATACAAGAGGGCAACGGAGTTCACAGTTACCCTGTTTTGAATAGCGCCTCTATCATGTCTTTCCTTGTGCCATCTAATGTCTACCACTTACCTAATTCAGTGCGAAGTCAACAGAGGCCCAGTGTGTACGTGTGTGTGTGTGTGTATATATATACTGTATATATATATATATATATATATATATATATATATATATATATATATATATATATATATATATATATATTAGATACACACACACACACACACACACATATATATATATATATATATATATATATATATATATATATATATATATATATGTGTGTGTGTGTGTGTGTGTGTGTGTGTGTGATGATCATATCTTTGAAAACCACAGGAAAATAACGGTCAGAAGATCAGTACAAACCGCTTTCCCCCAAAATGTTTGCTTACGTATCGAGTGGTTTTCGCTTATAATAAATCACATGCATCTCCTGTTATTTGCTGAGCATACATACATACACACATATATACATACATAATATATATATATATATATATATATATATATATATATATATATATATATATATATATATATATATATATATATATATATATATGCGTATATGTGTTATGAGATGCTGTTTCGTCTTTTTATTAATTTTCACTCTCGAACTAAGATGTTCCATACATTTTAGAAATGTTCCTTCACGTTTTCCAATAATCCCTTAATTCAAAATACTAATATGACCGTAACTATCTTCATCAGATGCTAAAATGTAAGCATACCTTAGTTTAACCAGACCACTGAGCTGAAACAGCTCTCCTAGGGCTGGCAAGGGTTACATTTATTTTACGTGCCTCAGAACAAATTGGTCACCTAGCAATAACCTTAATTCAAAATCCGAACCACATTATAGCGAGAAACGAATTTCTATCACCAGAAATAAATTCCTCTAATTCTTCACTGGCCGGTCGGAGAATCGAACGCACTGGGCCATTAAGTGCTCTCTGAGAACGGTACCCACCCGTCCAATGAGAACTGCATCAGATGCTAAAGGCTGCCCATCTTCATCAGATTGGTTACCTAGCAACGGGACCTATAGCTTATTGAGAAATCCGAACCACATTATAGCAAGAAATGAATTTCTATCACCAGAAATAAATTCCTCTAATTCTTCATTGGCCGGTCGGAGAATTGAACGCGGGACCGGCAACGTGCTAGCTGAGAACGGTACCCACCCGTCCAATGAGGAACTGTATCAGATGCTAAAGGCTGCCCATCTTCATCAGCAACCATGCGGCCCAGGTTTTCGGTGTTTTTTATCAGTTCCCCCTCATTGTTAGACTGCATTTAATAATGAAGCATGCTTGAACGAGGGGAAACTCACCCGGCAGATCATCACCTCCTCTCATAACGATTTACTCTATTATATCGAAATGAACTGCGCCAGACCTACTGCCCAGCCTCGTAAGTTATATTAATACCAACCTCACCCCGGCCATGGTGCGATTTAGAAATGTATTCTTTCTTAAATTTCGCCAAAATTTCGGTCTCAATAGTCGTTTGACTATTCCCTCAACGGCGTGGCCATTACCTTTCATTCTTACGTTTGAGGACATTGGAGCAAGATTTATGAGATTAGATCTGATATCTTATGGAGAGTCCTATAAAAACACACACACACACACACACACGTTTACACACACACACACATGTTTACACACACACACACACGTATATATACATGTGTGTGTGTATTTTCAAATTCGTCCATATATTCTTTGGATACCTGCGCATCCGTCAACCAACTCATTCATAATTTTTTCTTATATGTTACGTTTTGCCTCCAAACTTAACAACTCAAATACATTTCACTTAACAAGTATTAAATAGGGAAATAAAACTCAACAGCTAGTGGGATGAAAAAACACTAGGCCCAACAACTATTTTCCTTTTTGTGAGGAAAGTTTATTGGTCTGTGATGAATTATTTGTCAGATTTTTTTAGGACCAACGAATTTACAAAATCTGAAACATAGGAGAGAGAGAGAGAGAGAGAGAGAGAGAGAGAGAGAGAGAGAGAGAGGAAAGGAGAGTTGGCATCCTTTATTAAAATACTGGAAGCATTTACATTTTGATTTAAGGTAGAAAATCTCTACAAAAGAAGGCTATTACCGTTAAGTCATATATACATATATATATATATATATATATAATATATATATATATATATATATATATATATATATATATATATATATATATATATATATATATATATAATCCACTGGTCTGGTGGATAAAGGTTACTCAGTCTGACAGTCTAGATACGAGTTCCAATCTTGACTAGGCATCAGGATTTCTTTATTTCTTTCTTCATTTGAATAATTATAGGCTTTGTGAAGAAGTCGAGGAGTTAAGAGAGTATTGTCATTATTAACGGTGTGTGAGTACACACACACACACACACACACACACATATATATATATATATATATATATATATAAGATATATATATATATATATATATGTATATACAATATATGTGCCTGTATACAGTATATATATATACACACACACATATATATATATATATATATATATATATATATATATATATATATATATATATATACATACACACACATACATCAACGTTGCAGAGGATATGGTGCTGACTGGTTTCATCAGTTTATACATTTCAAAAGAGCTATTGCACGGTGGAAGAAATTTATATTACCTATACTAGGATCAAAGCACCGCACATTCGAACACACAATGGTTAAGAAAGCCGATTAAATCCCAGTGACTGGAAAGACTGGATAAAATTCTGGATGTGAATCAAAAACGGCTAACCTGCACAGGTGTGAAACTGACTTTTCTTTCGGATGGAAGAAGATCTTTCTGGTGTTCTTACATTAATCCTAATTAAGTAATTAATCACATTCGTGATTCACCACAGTTTTGCCCGTGTTGCATCATGCAGAATTACAATTCTTGGTAAACACTCAGCATAACACACCCCCCACACACACACACGCCCACCATCACGCATGCAAGCGCTAATTGAGAGAGAGAGAGAGAGAGAGAGAGAGAGAGAGAGAGAGAGAGAGAGAGAGAGAGAGAATAATTGCTTATTATCTTAAATTCATTTAATCCTTAGCTAAGGCGACACAACTAGGAATGGGCCACTGAAATTCATTGCTAAATGAGTCTTCCCTTCTTTTACATTTCATGATTATTAGTATTATATTTCCAGACACTGTTTTCCATTTATCTTATTATTATTCATTATATAAATGAGTCTTCCCTTCTTTTACATTTCATGATTATTAGTATTATATTTCCAGACACTGTTTTCTTCGATTATATTATTATTATTATTATTTATATATATATATATATATATATATATATATATATATATATATATATATATATATATATATATATATATATTATGTATATTACATATATGCGCTTCGCCCTTAAAAAAATTACCTAGTAGATGTTAACCTTTCGGTTCTTTGTGCGTCTTTAGGGAAGAGGTTAATATCTCCTTTTATTTCCCCAACACGCAACTAAGGATATATAATGTACTTTTGATCATGAAAGTATAAGTTATTCATACACGATCTAAACGAAATTGGCAAAATAAAAATGTAAATTGTATACTGATGAACAATCTGGTTCCAGGAGTCAATTCTTACGTGCGGCAAGGAAAAAGGAAGAGTGTATTCTACCTGCTTATCAGATTGCATTTTTTCTATTCTAGGAAATGCCACAATTAAATGTATAAAGCACTTTTTAGAAAAAGATGAATGTAAGAAAAGGAGCAATGTGATTAAGAATGGAATGTGTCGAGTCTGTCGTTCTTTGAAGCACCTTCTTTGATAAGTATTGAAAGCTTACCTCTGCTTTCAATTCTTCAGAATGTATTTGTGTTTTATTTGCTTTTTTGGTTAAAGTACTGTTGTACTCTTTAGATTAACAACAGGAATTTATCTTTTGCCTACTCTTGTGGAGGGTGACAGTAGTTCTGGATCAACTGTCTGTAGAGGAACGATACATTAACGAAGACCGTTGTCAAAAATTGAACTTTTCGTTCTGAGTATAAGAGACAGAGAAAGCTTTTGAGGGAATGGAAGATGGACCCAGTAAGTATCGTTATCTCTTTCTTTTGTACATCAAATCCCCTGTGCATTAATTCGGGCAAAGAAACTAACACGACACGAATACTTTCATGAACCTGAGGTGTAATTTGCTTATTTTTCCAGGGATATTAGACGAAATACAATGTTAGTATTGCTACAGTTCTTCCAAGCTGTTTTAAACATCTTTTGGGTATAATTTCACAAATTATTCCAATACCAATTATTATCATGAATTTGAACTTTCACTTGATAACAATAGTGTTACGAAAATTCGTTCACAGACAAATGATGACCATGTTTACCCTTAGAATACCATCAGTCAGCTGCTTAAAAGGAAAGCCTTCTAATTTGAATGTCTTGTACCCAGTTATCTGTGATTTGAATATCTTGTACCCTATCAGGAGGATTACCCGCTACAAAACATCTAAGTGTTTTTTTTTTGTTTAACTGTTCTTCTAATGATTGTGAGGTTTAATTAGGAAAATATTTATTTTAGTCTTCTGCTTTCTTCAACAATACCTGCGTTTCATGATAATGATTTGAAAGATAACTGTCAAAAAGGCAGCTGCTTTAACATACGAGAAATGAAAGGAAGTAAGATGGTCCAAGCTTATCACTCAGAAATTTGCAAAGCTTAACGTGTATCACATCCCAAGGCTTTGTCTCGTAATATTCATTCCCATAGCTGTCAAACATGATATTCCCATCCAAGATTTACGGCTTTTCTTATCAAGAACATCATGAGTATAAAATTTTTCTTTTCTTTTAACTCACTTTACTCTTCACTGAAGTAAATGCTACCATGAATTAACGAGTGTTCTCAATTTTACTAGCGCGAAGCTCTGACTTATAAGGTACATTTATGGGCCTCTTTATAAAGCATCATATCTCTCTCTTTATAAGTATTCAAATAAGAAAGCATCATCTCTCTACCTTTCACTAGACAAAAAAGACTTTACGAAATCCAGTAGTCTAACTCATCAAATTCATATGTCACCTTCTTTCTAATTTCTGCATACACCCTTAATATTGCTTATACTTCATCAAGAACACCTGTTAAAAAATAAGCTTTACAACAGTATGTTTTTAATTTATGGTCTTCATTAGAACCGACCTCGATGACAACTGCAAAAGAAATATATATATATATATATATATATATATATATATATATATATATATATATATATATATATATATATATATATATATATATATATATATATATATATATATATATATATATATATATTATATTTCTTTTGCATTTGTCATATATAAATTAAAAACATACTACATCAGATATAACTGAAACCTTTGTTGAAACTGGCGAAACAAAGAAACCTTTTTGCCCAACTGAAGGAATCGTAGTAAACTGATGCACCCCTGATCCTTCAGAAAGAGCAGAAACCAGTCTATTTTTAACGACCGCGTTGTCATTAGCTCTTGATTGCAAGACAATTTCATTCAAAATACTGATCCTCTTTTTTAGTGATCGAAATGTAACAAATTATGTAAGGTTTAACATGTCAGTATTTTCTGTATTAAATTTTTGCCTTCTTAAGCATGTTATTACCCTCACCATATTTCCCCTCTCATTATCATATTGTATTACTGTTCTCTTTACTATATCACTTTATTATTCTACTGATCATTATATTGCCTTGTCCGTATGCTGTCACTATTATCTTCCTCATGTAATTAAATCTTTGTCTTGCTCGTCTCCTTTTAACATGTGGTTGCTCTTTTTAGCCATTACAAATACTCTCTTTACTCTTCCACTTTCTTTTTTTACATAAATCAGCTCCCTTTCCTGTTATCCTGTTTATTTTCTGTTATATATTACAATATTTTTTCCTGTTCCCTCTACCTAGCTATTAATTTCTATTTTTCCCTATTCCCTCTACCATGCTATTAATTTCTATTTTTTTCCTATTCCCTCTACCAAGCTATTAATTTCTATATTTCCCTATTCCCTCTACCATGCTATTAATTTGTTTTTCCCTATTCCCTCTACCAATTTATTACTTTCAATTTTTTCCCTATTCCCTCTACCATGCTATTAATTTCTTTATATCACCATTACTGTTCTCTTTACCCAAATCACTACTTTATTTAATCCATTTTATTAGGAGGAAAATCCTCCTTCCTCCTGCATTTTTTATAGTAAATTCTTGAGGTGAATAAATGAGAAACTCTAAAAATATAATATATAAATAAACGAAATGGCCACCAATGCATTGGAAATTATGCAAAGTATACCTCATAATGAAATCCAAATGATAGTCTAAATGTGCTCATTAAATAGTGACGAAAGAGTTCGTATGCGATGAATCAAAAAAAATATTGAGAACCGTTCACTGCATGATGCAAACAATGACAAATAAAATAAATAATTTCAATGGCAAAAATTTTTTTTTTTTTGGTTGATGTGATGGACGTCATTAACAATGCCTAATGATGAAACGTACTTATTGATTAGTGAAATTAGTAAATACTGTAACATAAAAACCCTAGGTCGGTGATTAAAATGATTTCCTCGGCTGCACAGCTATTTTCATAAGTAAGTGGGTACAGTGACTGAAATACTTAAAGCTAGAATAAATTAAATCATAGTTCTATATTTAAGAAAAAGGGTTGAATGTCCGTTAAAAAGACTATGAATTAGTATTCAGATTGATTTTAATCGTGTCATCGTAATTTTCTTTTATAAAAAATGAAAGAAACAAAAATGAAATCGACGCAATCGGAAGTGAGGCCAAGAATGGTTATTGGATGCCCACACGAAGAACCATCGATTAACCCTGGCGGTTCCCTCGGTGCGATAGCGTCCTGGGCGGGAGGTCTTTGATCATCGGATCCCTACGCAATTAAAGGCTTTAATTGACGCCGTCTTCCAATCAGACGGTGGGTTTTCTCTTCGATTAACAGTTAAGTCATTACTGTTTTGGTTGCGTGGAGGACTGTTGATAATTCTTCATAATTGCTCTAACGATATGCCATTAGTGTAATAGTTGTTTCTTTTGATCTGTCTTCATATTACTTCTTCGTGAGGACAGTGAAAGAGAGATACATACATAGATAAAGACGGAAAGAGAGAGACTGTTTTTACGTGTTATTTGTCCGCCTTTTTGGTATGCCTGAGGTATGAAGCACTTCGTACCTATATTCATCCTCTTATCTTTCACTCTTTTTGTCTATGTCCGTGTGTGTGTGTGTGTGTGTGTATATATATATATATATATATATATATATATATATATATATATATATATATATATATATATATATATATATATATATATATATATATATATATATATATATCATACAATTTTCCTGTGTTCACTCTTGAGTAATGCCTGAAGTTTACTCATCATATTTTCCCTAGAGTTCTCTTTACTGATAACGTGAAGTGCCTTTGGTCAGAGGAAAACTAGTGTATGTGACAATAGTGCATTACCGTAAATCCTAAAACTTTATTAAAGACTCCCAGAAAGAAAGTTGGTTCTCCTAACGAGCTACGTTAAAAATCCGAGAATGGTGATGAATGACGAAACTGCAAAATTGATGCAATTTTGTTCCATCTCTCCTTAGTGCCTCCAAACATCTACCATCAGGGTTTTCACAGATTGTGCAATTGCATTTTTATCAGTGAATTTGGGGCCATATCAGTATTTATGATAACAACCCGTCGCAATGATGCATTATTACAAACCAATTTTCTTTTACTGAACTAATCATATCACGAAACGTTTCCGACGTATAATGATGAGAATGATCGTAATCACTGAGATATATTATAAATATGAAAATAAAGATGATCTGTTTGATTGATGTCGGGAAACCCGACCGCACTCCTTGTTGTTAACTAAACTGGGCACCTTCACTGAATAGGTAATACACTCAAGTCACGTTTGCTAGGTTCGTAGATTGCTCTCTACTCTCCTCATCATACATGAGGTCTTGTTTATTAAGGGAATATTCATTCAGGCTGAAAGCTTATCCTTGCAGTCGCCATAACATGAAAAAACACTTTCTGTCAGTTCTAATATATATATATATATATATATATATATATATATATATAATATATATATATATATATATATATATATATATATATATATATATAGTATCCAGATATCATAATCACTAATATTTCGCAAGAAAATACAATAGTAATTTACCGAGAAGTATCAGAGGTAGTGGTTAAAGAAGGAACACCAACTTCAAAACGACTTTCAGAGAAGGGCTTTATAACCTCTTGGACGAAAGTAATCTACCATGCACGAAAGCATCATGGCAGCAACCAGTTGTGAAAACTATATTTCCAAAATATGATTATTCTATGCATTTACTTTATTCCTTTTTCCATATTAGTCTTATGGCAGCATGAAGGTATGTCACTGAATGTTCTCCCTGTCCCTCTCTCAGTAAGTACTTGCTATCAAGGCTAATGTTGGAGGGGTCGTTTCCCCTCGTTCTCCTACTCGATTATGTATCCCCGTTTGCAGTGTATCCGGAACCCCAGCCCCTCCCCTCTTGCGCTCCCCTCATGAATTGGATCCAACACGGAACTTTGGTCCTGTCCGAATTTCTGATGATGTAGTTTAATGCCTGATGTCACTGCTGTAAAAGTTATGCAAAGGGAATTTCCTGAAGTTCGGTCCAAAATCTATGAGGTTAAAATAATGAAAAATCACTATCATACAGAATACATAATTTAATTTTAGTAACCACTTTGTACTAAAAGAAATATTTCCATTTCTTATAAAATAAATGTAAAATATAAGAACATTAAGAGTTCTAGGACCAGCTAAGAGAGCATTGGGAGTTTACAACTGACGCCCTGATTTCACTGAATGTAAAATTTCTCCAGAAAATAATTGATGATTTATAAGTATGCTTCTTTTATGATTAACTTGTACGTTCTACCAACTTCCCTCGGACTTATTCGTTCCTTTATTAACATAACTGTTGCTACCGTACCCCAGACGTTAAAGAATTCCCCCCTTTCACTTAAAATTTAAAAATTCTTATACAACCCTTCCAACATTCTATTTTTCCCAATCTCTCACAAAGACCAAACCATCGCACAACGTTTTGGTTTATTTTTTCATAAATATTCCTGCGTTTGTACCACGTCTCCATCGTGTCTAGGTTCTCATTCTTTCATTTCCCAGTATTCCATACAAAGAACACTGACATTACATTTCCTAAGTCTTATTACCCATCACATTAACGTTACATACTTTACAGTCTACCTCAATAAAAAGAGGCAGGAGTAGTCAGTCCCTCCAGTAAATTAATCATCCTCATTTTTATACTGCTCCACATCACTCAACACAAAGTTCCTATAAAGTAAGCGAAGGAAGGCCATTCTGGACGTACAATGAGCGGTGTGTGTATCATGAAAAACAATTATCACTAACATTAATCATTAATATATGTTGTAACATATGATGAAGACCACTGAAATGAAGACTAAAATCCATATCCATTACGTTTTCTAGAATTTATGACAATCATTACAGAAGCCTTCCGAGAGCCTGCTCATCTCTCATTATCATGTATCACTACTACCGTTTTTGTTGCTGTAGTTATTAGTTGATCATTATTAATTTACATGCTTGCAATATGATTTATTACTAAGGATATTAAAAATCCCCTTTACAAATCATTAATAATTTTTCTAGATTACTGAGGTTTTATGAGATTAATGAAAAATGCATTTGACTGTTATCAGCAGACAAAAGTTAAGTACAACACAATTTAGTTTATTTATTATAGCTACTTTATTATTCTAAGTCGATGGACTGATTCCAAATATAACACACACACATATATACAATATATATATATACACATACATATCTATATACACACACACACACACACACACACACACACACACATATATATATATATATATATATATATATATATATATATATATATATATATATATATATATATATATATATATATATATATATGTGTGTATATAAATATAAACTGGCCACGAATCCCTATCGATCATAAATATTAAAGAGGATCCTGTGCCCTCTCTTTCAAAAAGCGTCGGACATTTCCTTTCAACACAGATCTAAAACATTTCATTGGTCGAGAGATGTTCGTGTCGGTGCTGAAAGATTAATGAAAGAGGAATTTCACCGTCAGGGCTTCTGTTTTGGTGGCGGAGAGTCCAGAGGTCCACAGCAGGAAACTTAATCCTGCAAACACCTTACCACACTTACTGGCCCCATCTGGGTAAGGATCTTTACTGGCATAAGGCCGGCTTAATTCAAACCGACCAATCATTGCCAAGAGCACATCATCGTGTCACCTGGACAGAAATGAAGAACGAAAAGTCCCTTGAATGAATCTGAGTTCTGTGAAACGCATGGACGCCAGTACATGATCTGTACGAGACCCGGCACAAGGATGCCATCAGATTAAGTTGTCGTGTCATCGGCCATGGCGTTGTTATAAAGGGATGATAACAAGTAATGTACTTCACCTACAACATTGGGACAATTTGAAGGAATAAGTAAGAAGATAGACGAATGAGAGGAAGTGAAGCCGAGTGATTAAAATCGTAAATCAAATTTAAGCAAGCAATAACAACTTTAGACAAGAATTTAAAATGATATTTAGTTCGCATTATGGCTCATGACGAAAGCCCCTTCGGCAAAAACAAAAGGTGAAATTCCAGATAAAAGTGACGGAAGCTATTATTTATAACTAAACTCAATTCGAGAAGTTAAGAAGGTATTAGGTTATCACAACTGCAGGTCGCCATAGTGTCTTGGAAACCACAAGTTTTGAAAATGCAAAAGAAACAAAAGGAGTCTATAACTGCATGAAACGTTCGGCGGCCAAAAAGAACTGTAAAATAATCTCATTTTGGAACATGTAATGCTTTCGAAGATTTCGACAGAAGAATAAAAAAAAAAAAATACAATTTCCATTTCTGTGCTGCAGTGGTCCAACAACACTAGCCTCAGTACAAAGGCTCAGAAACGTTTATCTGGAAGTCATGGACCCTGATCACTCTTTCTCTCAAAAGAAAACAGCAGGTCCCGCCTACCATTAAATAGAAACCAACAACAACAAAAAAAAAAAAACTATACTTAACTACACCTCTTGTAATGAGGAAAAAGTAAAATTTGCACTTATAACTTCTTTAATTTTGCAATGACTTTTGCCAATGAAATAGATGCGCGTAATGGACAACCTTCCATCAAAAGATAATTAAATCATATTTGTTCATCAAATGCTTTTAACTACTTTGAAATCTCGCGCTGCATGAGTGATGATTTATGTACGAAGACAACCTCCTGAGTGCATCTCTCTGGCGCAGACGCCAAACCCAGAAGAGAGAGAGAGAGAGAGAGAGAGAGAGAGAGAGAGAGAGAGAGAGAGAGAGAGAGAGAGGGATGGTGATATCTTTTAAACTCGTATTTGATTTGGATAATGAGTTTAATACCATAATTCGATTCCAGTTAAAAATAGAATGATTGTATATTGACAATTGTCTTTGGCCCAATCATTTCTGCTTGGACAGTTTAAGTGGTTTGCATGCATAAAGTAATATTCACTGGAAATATGATTCATGTATTTATCAAGCATATTTGTGAGTGTGGGTACAAGTGAGTGTGTAATTTTTATAAGTAGTTGACAAAAGGCAGGCAGAATTAATAACACGAAGGCTGAATAGCCTAAAAGGTACCTGAAGTTTGCAATAAAAGGGACTTGCAGAATTTTTGAGTACCCAGAACTAATGAGAATGAAGATTAAATGTTGTTTTATGGCGAATCTGGTACAGTTCTGTTGATGGCCTGGACTTGTAAGGTATAACCTGATGAGGAAATGGTTATCAGGGAAGCACTGAGAGAAATAATTGTACCCATGTATAAAAGGAAAGGTAATAGAAGAGACTGTAAGAATTATATGAGTACAGAAACTGCTTGAATACCCAGAAGTGACATTAGTGATATAAGCCCGAAGAGAGTATTTTGATAGCGGAGGAACAGTGTTAATAGGTACGAAAGCAAATGCTTTGATCAAGCATTTGCTAGGTAATAGTTGTGTGAGAAGTTTGAGAGTAAAGGAGAAAACTGTGAGTAATTATTAGAGATACAGAATTAGCTTATGAGAGAATACATACAGATGTGATGTAAAGGATGTAATAGCTGGAATAGTGTTACATGAAAATAATCTTCTTGGATAAAAATTAATCTCTTTAAAGAATAGGAATTTAGTCTCAACTGAATTAGTTATGCATTCTTGTCTCTAAGAAATAAAATGACGAACTGATGTTTGACTACGAGGACAGAACCAGGATGCAGTGAAGGTAGAAGTGTAAATTCTCTCCCTTCTTCCAGTTTCCTTCATTCATACAATCCACCATATCACCTTGGGTCAAGGTTATCTTTTTCTCTCGCCTGCCTCCTCCATCCAGTCAGGGCTATATTAGGCGACTAAGTTTCCTTTCAGTAAATCTTTATGCTGCAAAAATAAACATTCAATCTGGATAAACTCATATTTATTTAGCTTTTAACATACTACTAGCAAAAAAAAAAAAAAAATTCTAAATCGGCGAAACGTACTTCGCAAGAACGTGAAAAAAAACCAAGATTAAGTTTTGTTTCTTCAACACTTTAAATTTAAACAGACCCAAGACACTCCGAAGATTAAATAGAAAGATTAAGATCTTACCCGAAAAGAAAAAAAATGAAACTTGATTAAAGTCAGGTGAAAAGGACTTTTTACTCCAGGGAAAGCTGACGGTGTCTGGCACTATTTCTCGGATTACATTTCTGGACTTTTTCCTCGGGATAAGAACGATACTTTTCGGGGGCGTTGCTCACTCTGAAACTGGCTTTTCCCTTCTCACAATTTTTACTATTTTTTCTTATATTCTCTCTCTCTCTCTCTCTGTCTTCCCGATGGTAAATGAACAGCTCATATAATAAAAATCATAATTGCATAAGTCTCAAGTTAGCTGTGACAAATACAGAGAAGACTTAACTAACAATAAATAACGAAGCAACACTCAAAAGATTACCTTCGACAGCAAAGTATCGACGATATTGCTATTTGAGTCAATGGCCCCTGTAGGCTTGTACTGTATGAACAGAGTTATGTTCTGAATAATAATAATAATAATAATAATAATAATAATAATAATAATAATAATAATAATAATAATAATAATAATAATACACTACGTACCAAAGATTCAAACATAAAAGACAGAGTGAAGACAATACTGTTACCTATATAAGAATCGCCTTCACCGGTAATGAATCAGCATCAGCCCACTATCGAAATTTAATGAAAAGTCAAAGTGAGTCCTACACCAATGGAAATGCGTTGGGGTTGTGCTTTGACTCCCAGCTAAGTGCCAGTGCAAATTACAGGTGGGCTGACTGACTAAGCAGTAAACAAGAATCGAATCCCAGACTTTATAAAGTCGGCGTTAATTGAGGTTATCAGAAGACTGAAGAATTAGATAGTTTTAAGCACAAACGGATTGAGTTTACTGGAAGACAAATTTTCTTCAGTCCAATTCCTGTGGTGGTATAAAGCACGTCTGGGTATTGGTAGAGAGGATGGAAGAATAAAGGATGCCTTATGAAGTGTTGACGTTTCACCTGCTTTTGTAAGATGTCTTAGAGACAGAAGTAAAGAAATGCAGAAGGGAAGTTGGGGACAAGTTAAGACAGGAAGGTAGGGGGCAGATGGTAAACGATAGACTACTATGTTAATACTGTAACCTCACCTAGAGAGGAGAGTTAACTGCTTGGGACTATTCAACCATTCATTTTATATTATTATATATATATATATATATATATATATATATATATATATATATATATATATATATATACACACATATATATACAGTATATATATATATATATATATATATATATATATATATATATATATATATATATATATATATATATATATATATATATATATAATATAAAATGAATGGTTGAATAGTCCGAAACAGTTAACTCTCCTCACAAAATTTTTTCATAAGTCTGCTTACAAGATTTATATGGGTGATAAAAAGGGCGATCATTCTGAAAAAGAGAACTCATTATGAAAGGAAGTTATATCATATGGCATTTTAAGCAATTATTCAAGAGTGGCTGTCAGCAAGTGTCATGTTATTAAATTCTTTGTTTATTTTGTGTGTTTGTGTTTGTGTGTGTCACTTTCACCTTCCTTGTTATAATTTTATGTATCATTTAAAACTTATTTTTTTCTAAACTGAAAAAGCAGGATTATTTTCCATCTAACTTTCCACAGGTAACTGGGAATTGGATTTTCAACATGAAACGCGGCAACGATGACACGTGAGTTGATTTTCACGTGAGGCAAAAAATTACCGCCTGTCATACGGTAAAATTTCATCGCAATAACCAGAATTAAGCATATTTTCTGGCTGAAAAACTGCTGTTGCATTTTTCACTAGAATTAAAATAATTAATGAATATACAGTAACCAGTTTACCTTTTACATATATATTTAGTTAACGCTACAAAAAGCTGGGACTTCATTTTCGGCCGACTAGCCTTTAAATTATTTTCTAGAACAAACAAATTTTTTGGGTCCGCATATTCTGAGTTGCTATAATTGTAAAAAAAAAAAACAGTGGTGTTAGACAAATTAATTATTACCGAAGAATGATCACTGTATAAACAACGTTGAAAAAATCGACATCTAACAGTTTTTTGAACTCTGACACTGGCGTTCCAGGAATAATGCAACTGATTCAGTACTCCATATAGTTTATCTTTTAGAGAAATCATTGCATGTTCCCAGTAACATAATTTCTATATTACCAGAGGAGGAATATAATAAGGAGGAATAGGTAATAAAATAGCAAAGATTCATTTTTGTCACACTGTGTCTGTGAATCTCCACGCTATGAGAGTTATTATTACGAGGTTACATTTTGAATATTAACTGTCCAGAGCAGTGATTCTCAAAGTGGGTGCCGTGGCACCCTGGGGTGCCATAGACAGTGCCTAGGGGTGCCGCAAGATTGTCATGAATTTTGTCTTGGCTAGATCATCTCAATGAACATTTGTAAAAAAAAAAAAGTTTGCAGAAGTCTTCATATAATTATTATCAGTGTGTCTACTCTAATATATGAACATGTATTTATATAATACACACACACACACACACACACACACACACACACACACATATATATATATATATATATATATATATATATATATATATATATATATATATATATATATATATATATATATTACGGTGTGCTGAGTTTGGTTTGAGTATGGATGATAATTGTATTCATTAAATAAGAAGTTTATTCATGTGATATGGTGGGATGGTGAAGAAGGGGTACCACGGTAATGATTGCATTAGTTAGGGTGCCATCACTAAAACAAGACTGAGAGCCATTGGTCCAGAGCCAAAAGGACAGAAATGAACCTTCATTTCACCCTGACAGAGCGAGAGCTGGAGCACAAATAACCTTCATTGCGTGGTTTGACTCAGCAGTTGCAGCTTCAAAGACTTATTGATATCGTAAGTTATTACCTCCAACCTTAATCACATGTAGAACTGATATTCCTGCCTTCTTCCCTCTCAGCGCTACTTTCGTAGGTTGCAGGTCAACGAAAAGCTTTAGATTAAGTTTGGAGTGCTTTTCCTTTGTGGCATCGTATGGACTGATACTTTCATCAACCGATCTTTCAGATTAATTAGTCCATTCCATTTATGGAGTGCTATACACTGACAATGTCATTAACCAAAGCTTTCAAATTAAATGCGAGCTTTGATGTTCTGTAGCGCATAGACTAATAATATCATGAAATAATTCTTAAAACTTAATTAGATCTTTCTGTTTTGAGGCCGTTATAGACTGACAATGTCATAAAGAAAAACCTCCTTATCATATTGGGGCTTTTTTTTCGGAGGGGAGTTATATGCTGCAAATTCCATCAGCGAGAATTTTCCCGTTAAATTGGGTTTACTATGTCGTGGCATACATAGTGATTGACTAAGTCAAACTTTGCATCTGAATCCAAATCGCTCTAATTGCGTATTCAGCAAAGCCGAGGAGACGGATTTGTCCGAAGCATCGACCTCGTTTTTCTCGATGATTTCCAAGCTACAGGGTTCAAATATTTTTTGTGGAAATGGAGTCAAGACAAAACATAAAAAATCCTGAAAGAATCTTTTTAACGTGATCATCAGACAAGTATTACAGTAAATATCCTTCACAAAGGTCATAGAAGAGGTTGAAGTAGTAAGACCCAGCTTTATTTTGAAAATTTGACATTCTCAAACATGAAAATTAACAATCGCTTACCAGGTGACTAAAAAAAAAAGAACTAATTTAACTAAAGAAACACGTATCCCTGGAAACCACAGTAAAGGAGACGTAGAACCCTGGGAGACCGAGGTCTTCAACAGATCATGGAGATTTCTCCCTTCCTTTGCTCTACAATTTAAAAGGATTAAATCTACATGACACACTCCCAACGACCCCTACTGCTCGTTAATGTCCTCACCGCCATTTGAGAAGGAGAGAAGAAATATTATTCTTGAATTTTTGCATTATTAATACACCTCCAACACCGAGAAATTTTATCTGGAGAGAGAGAGAGAGAGAGAGAGAGAGAGAGAGAGAGAGAGAGAGAGAGAGAAGTATCAGGTGCATAGTTCAACCCAAGTGGGATAAGATCACCTTGTGGAGGCCATCGTATTTTCAATTACTATATATGGTAAAATACATGTTGACGGATTACTGATTATTAACGTCTGTTCTCTCTCTCTCTCTCTCTCTTCACCCAGCAAAGATCCGCAGAAGTGCAGAGAGAGAGAGAGAGAGAGAGAGAGAGAGAGAGAGAAATCGGATACAGACGCCTTTCGTTCACTTTAATATCAGATTTTCCTGTAATGACAGAAAGAAAGTTAGAAGACAAAGATACGTCATCCAGATTTATTTGATGGTTACGTCCTTGGAAGAGAGAGAGAGAGAGAGAGAGAGAGAGAGAGAGAGAGAGAGAGAGAGAGAGAGATGGCAAGGAAAGTGCACTCTAGATTCACGGGTGGAAATCAGTTTATATATTCACTGAATATAATGTAAGGAAATTCTTTATCTATTAGCACGGACGGAAAAAAGTTGTTGCTGAATACTGCATGAAAAACCTCAGCCTTAATTACAGAGACAGCAGGAAATGAAAAGATTTTAGGAAATAATGGAGTTACTAACTGCAATGAAAGAAGTTTTCGTAAAAGAAGGATTTTGTCAGGTGTATAAAGTTTCATGTACAGAGAACTACGATTCATCCTTCTTATCAATTCTCATTAGAAACGTTATTTACTATGTAACTGTCAGGCAACTCAGGTTTTTCCTTTGTCTGAAAATGGAAGACAGTTTTCTTACAAATCTGAAAACGAATGCGATGCTAAAATGCAGAAGATCTATTAGCACCTTGAGCAATAAGTGTTTATCTAATAAGAATACAAAAAAATGCAAAAAATGCATCATAAAAAATGTGCAAGTACTCATCTAGAGTAAAAGAAGGCAATTTAAGGAAACACGGCATTCATTCACATGAAAGTAAAAATTAATAAATAGTTAGTATATGGAAAAGAAGCATTCACTCCACTAATGACTAAAAAAAAAAAATAAGATGTAAAAAAGCCTCAAAGGACGAAAGCTTTGATCGGACTCTCCCGAGCGGCTCCAACCCCAGGTTTAAGAAGATGCTGTGTCGCGATAAAAGCGAAATATTGAAGATCAGGGAAGCTCATTTGCATACTACTGATCTCTGTCCCCAGTGTTTGGTTGGCTCCCTGAAAATCCCTGTCACTTTGCATGCACAACAACATGCATATCAAGGGAGAAGAGGAATACCATGAAATTAGCGTAAGACCGTGGATGAATAGAAATGAGAGCTCAAAGGATAAAAAGAAATAGAAAAAGGAACAAGAAATGAAAGTGAAATCTGCAAACGAAAATTTCGTTTACTTATCTCTAAAACCCAGCCTCCTTTACATTGCAAAGAAAGGACAGTACGTATCTCCAGACGGCAGCGTTTTATTAAAAGAATAAAATGCGGGCAATAGCTTCGCGAACAAAAGCTTCGAAAAGAATGATTACGACGGGCAGGGGGTTGAGTATGGAAGTGCAAGGTGCAGGTACCAAGAGCAATGTTTCACTCAGGCTTCAGGCTCTAGAGAGCCATCTCTCTTTCTCGTTGCTCTCATAAATCTCCCTCTCCACCTCTCTTTTCTGTACTCCCTCTCTTAAATCAGTCTCAATACATTGTTTCTGACAGCGAACGATATAAACACATCTTTTCCTCCCAAGTTATTTATTCCGATGGCTCGCCATATTAGGTACGCGAAAATTACCTACAACACCACAGATGTTAGTGTGTGAAGTTTTTCTTATGCGGGATTCTGCTATAACGTATGAAAAATGATAAGCAGTGCTCAGTGGTTTACATCTAATAGCGGGAAGGATAACGCTACTGAAGAAAAATTAACACTTTAGGTCAAGTTAGATGGGTTTAAGCAAGTATTTCTAAGATAAGACAGCCACTCACAAGCCGTGTCCCACGAGTGTTCATGGGCCATACATATACAGTATATGTACCAAACTGATCCGTTTCACATGATATATGATGGCTCTAGAAAAAGAAAACAAAAAAATAAAAAATGGCCACTTTAACATTTAAACTTCAACCGCAGAATCATGGATGATTGCCTTAGGATAAAGTATTAGAACTCTCGTTATTCTTATGGCGTCAAAGTTACTAGATGGGTGGGGTCGTGGCTCTCTCTCTCTCTACACACTCACACACACACACACACACATATATATATATATACATATATATTTATAATATATATATAATGAATACATATACATATATATATAATGTACATACACACACACACACACACACACACATACACACATATATATATATATATATATATATATATATATATATATATATATATATATATATATATATATATATATAACTTTAACGCAGGGAAAATACAACACTAGGTGTAAATCTCGACCGGTTTCGACATGACATCTATGTCATTTTCAGACGACTGACACATAGTTGTGGAAATTTACAATATATATATGCTACCTGTCAGTAAATATTTGGCTTCCAACTGTCTATATGTTCGTTTGCACTGTTCCTCTAGCATTTACATATTAAATTTCTGCCACTATGTAGCTATCATATATATATATATATATATATATATATATATATATATATATATATATATATATATATATATATATATATATATATATATATATGTATGTGTGTGTGTGTGTATATATATATATTATATATATTACATGGGGGTCATTCGGCTGATGAGTTTAATTATTAATTACTGTGATTTATATAGCCTTGCCTTACCTATGACCCACATAATCCTATCAAAGGCCAAAAGTACCAAAAAAGACATTCAGTCGCCAGTTGAAACTAGGTTACTGAATATATTGATTTATTCTGAAAACATGAATTAAATAAACCACGTTACTCAACCATCTAGTTCAACAAAAAAGTGAATGAAATAAAAAATCTTACGGGAGCTAATAACAGCTCCAACTTCGTCCCATTCGGACACACAATATTCCACACACATTAGTGGATGATGCAAATTAGGAAAACTCGTGACGCACAGATAAGCAATTCCAAGCACAGGACTCGAGTATATTGTTGCTACTACTCCTCCAAACAAGCTTACGGCCAGGTTCCAAGGTATGCCCGAGTCGTGGAGTAGGTAATGCAGCGATCAATTGCATCAGAAGCCCTGGGTCTGTTGAAAAGGCAATTTCCCTGGCTGTTCCACAAGAGGGGTAAAGGACAAAGGGAGGAGGCCGAGAGAGATGCATGATGCTTGTGCTCGCACTCAAGGGCATCTCTGGACTCTTGAGCTGGGCCAAAGTGCATGGGTGCCTGCCTGGAAGACTCCTCCCACTAAATGGCCTGCAAGTAGCCTGAAAAATGACAAAAAACTCGCCAGTACGAAGGTCATAGGAAAGTGAGCTTGAGGTATACCCTAACTAAAAGTGGCCCTGGTAAAACTTACCCTGTTGAATAGGTCCCTAAACTAAACTTCAAATCCCTCGATGTTGGTTGGTGTTTTGAAAAACAGCCAGCTTTCTGGCTTTCCTCCCTAAACTGCTTTACAAAGAGAAAGCTTTGGTGCTTTCTTTTCTTTGTTTTTGTTTATATTTCTACTAAATCAAGGAGGAGAGGTCAGAGAGTATAAATATTTGTAATATATATATATATATATATATATATATATATATATATATATATATATATATATATGTATATATATATATATATATATATATATATATATATATATATATATATATATGTATATATATATATATATATATATATATATATATATATATATATATATATATATATATATATATATATATATATATATATATATTTAACAGTTCACTTTCATCTTGGATCGTATAAGACACCTAATGACCAGTTATACACCATTGCATATTTTCAAAGAATTCGTTAGTTTCACATCTCTGTAAAAAAAAAAAAAAAAAAAAGACACATGCCCCGAAAATAGATAAAAGCAGTTTCCGGGACCTGTAATGATTATTCCGAGTATTTCGGGACCTGTAATGATTACGAGTAATTATCCTGATTTAAGCACGATAGCTGCTAACGATGACGGACCTACAGGATGATTCCTTCCTGAATGTTACCAAATTAGTCTGATTTATATTGGCAAATGATTCAATGTTACATATATGCAAGAAGAGCCGATTCAGTGACCGGTTCCCATTAGGCTGGTTTTCCCAGCTGGAATAGCCGAGCAAACGCAGTCACTGAGGTTAGTGGTGACGGCCTAATAAAATTAGAAAAAAAATGGATCAAGCAGAGTTGATGTATTTGTTAATCAAATCGATCATTATCATCATGAGGAAAAGAAACTGGAGAGTTATTGCTCTTTGTTATATTTATTGCACGTCGGCTTATTATTTTCATTACGGTAATTTATGGTTCATTAGGTAATTATCCCTGTCTCCCTGGTAGTCACTTAAATTTTCATGTGACGGGCGCTTCGCGTTAGTGCCGTCATTCTCTTGGTCACGCATACAGTAGGTACACTTACATGCATACATTCAGTCTATCTATCCATCTATATTACACACACACACACACACACACACACACACACACACATATATATATATATATATATATATATATATATATATATATATATATATATATATGTGTGTGTGTGTGTGTGTGTGTGTGTGTGTGTGTGTGTGTGTGTGTGTTGGGTCACCTTACCGCCCACATTTGGAGGGTGCAATCAGCCAAGCGGCCGCCATGGCTGAGTAATTCTCCTAGCCAGTCCACTCTGTTGTAAACAGGTACCATCGTCCTCTGGTGTCAAGAAAAAAAGCTGCGGTGCTGGCAACCTAACCAGTCGAGACCAGCTGAGGAACATTAATATCTTACCTTGGAACTAGGTGCAATTGCCCTTTACTTGAGCAAGTTCCCATGAGTCTCTTTTCAGAGTTTTATAAGTTTTGTGTCTTTTGTTTTTCTTTGTTAGTAAAACCTTCTCTATTGGGGCCTTCAGGCTTTTAAAACACTTCTTTTCAACCAAGATTGCTAATAACTCGAGTAATTGTATATCAGCGTCTAACAGAGTGGATCCACGTAGGCACTTTCGAAAATCACTTTGCTTCTGTTGGTCTACGTAGTGCGTCACAAGTAACTGCTTGTTATTCGACGGTTGTGCGACAGTAGGTGGAGAGAGAGAGAGAGAGAGAGAGAGAGAGAGAGAGAGAGAGAGCAATGGCAGAAGTATTAATTAAAGTCCAGAAAAACCGATACGAATAAGTATAAATAACTGAAGAGGGCAGGGCTTCGACGAGGCAAACTTCACCCCATCTGGCTGAAACCATTCAGCAGATAAGATATTCTGGCTGTCTGTCTGTCTGTTTATACATCAGGTAATAAACTTCCTTAACTGACGGAGACCACGCTATATGTAATTCTTTGCAATTTAACGTAATAAGAAATGTTATCAAGTTCGGCCAGTAAATAAAGATGCATTACCGCCCGTGAGAAGATGGGAACTTATGGGCCATCACAAGTACGTAACTGCTGCAGCTGTCTGCAAGAATAATTAAATAGTTTCGAGAACGACTGATACCAAGATTTAGGATGTTTATCTTTATGTATTACATGAAAAGGAAAACATCTGCTGAGCTGGGTATCATCTTTGTGAAAGGAGAGCTTTATTAACAATAAAGGATCAACGTTTCAAAATGCCAAGTTATTAATGTGCTCCCTCTTTATTTTTGAACGACCCACCAACAAGGAATTACATAAAATAGAAATGTTACATTAATACATCTGAACTTTTTTTCTCTCTCTCTCTTTCTCTCTCTCTCTCCATTTTCAGTGTCTTCGATGCTTTTATCATACTTCTTATAAGACGTGCAAAGGAAGTGAGAATCGTTGACACAAAAACGGCATCATCATCCCGGTATTGTAATCGGGAATATTTGAGAGAATACTTGTGAAAAAAGAACTTTCTGTTCTGTTCGACATACCGGTACAGAAAATGATCAGGCGAGGTAATTCAGCGCGACTGGTCATTCATTAGCTGACGATAATGAAAAGGATTTATCTGAGAGCTGCAACAGATATTCACTTTGTTAGGTGTTACCTGTGATAATTGGAGTATTTCGCAACAAACTAGCAGATACGATTCTATTTCGAAAGCTGATTGCTCATGTTACTAGAAAATCATTTCTCTTGTAAAACGAAACAAATACGTCTCTTCCCTATTACAACATCATTGAAAGTGCGTCGTAAACATAAGCACGTCACCAGCGACTCTCCTTCGCTCTCTCTTTCTCTCTCGTACGCTATAATAATCCGACGTGGCTTGCAAGGTAGCAGATGCTTAACTGGGCCGCTGGGAAATTGAGCTGAGTAGGTATTTGGGTTTAGAGCCTCAATGATTATGTGCTAAACGGTGTTATTTATGCAACTCATCTGGCTATTAAAAAAGTATCGATGCTCATAAAAGGTTTCAGCTCTTAAGGGAATGACGAAACGGCTTGTTTTCCCTTACCCTTTCAATAAGCGGAGAAAAGAATGGGTTATAAATGTTTGTTTTCTTACATAACTTGTGTCATTTTGATACTATTTTTAGATAAGAAAATGTTGAAAACTTGGCTCTTGATATTATATCAAAACAAGATATATAACAAAGAAAAATGTATCCTATCACTTCTTAGTTTCGTATTGTGAGAAACTTCAATAAAATATGTCACTAGTATAATCAGATGTATTTACTACGTGCTACGAGAGGATCCTTTGGGATGAGAGTCACACACGATTTAGTCCAGAATGTGATTAAGGCATTACTGTGCGCTCATGAATAGAACCCGTTGGTCTTTGCCATAGTAAGTTCTGGTACGAAGAAAAAGTTAAACGAAACGTCATTCGAAAAAAATATTAAGAAACGAAATATAGCTCATAAAGATGGTGTGACGAATGTTAATACGCTATAGTTGCCGAAAGAATGGCGGTAGGTAGCGAGGGTCCTCCTCCGAAAGTTGTGAAACATGTAGTGTGACTAAGAAAACGAAGAGTATGAGTAGATTTACGACGTGGCTGGTCCGTCTCTTCTCGACGTAAGTTTAAGTGGGGTTGTTAAATGGAACTGAGTTCTAATAATACCATCACTTGGGAAAAAGCTGCCAGATCAGTACATCAGCATTTCTCTCTCTCTCTCTCTGAAAGTATCAATATTCTTTCAATAGATGGTTGTTGTAATGGCACTCTACAGCACAGAAATCAATCAATAATCATTATCACATAAAATTGTCTGTTTATTAGTCACCCTATTCTTCTAGTTGTTGTGCATATAAAGTTCGGTCAATCAGTAAATCAGACGCCTGCTCATAGGTGCTAAATGTATTTTGAATCTTTATACGTACATGCAACCAGACATTATCTTCCGCTAAACTGCATTCCTACAGTCGTCCAGTTGTTCTAGTTGAGCAATTATTTGCACAGGCCAACATCACCATCATATTTCATCTTCGTGATTTGGAACGACATAATTTCAAAAATATTCGCATGCATACACACACACACATATATATATATACATATTATATACATATGTATATATATGTAATATACAGTATATGTGTACGTGTGTATGTATGCATGCAATATTTTTGTGTAATATATATATATATATATATATATATATATATATATATATATATTATATATATACATATATATATATATATATATATATATATATATATATATATATATATATATATATATATATATATATATATATAGATATAGTGTGTGTGTGTTTGTGTGTAGAATTTGACTAGTTGTTTCACTTCGCTCTAGTTCTATTGTATTGCCTTATTCTCCGAAATCCTTCTTGGAGACCTAGGTAGGTCTCATCAGTTCCTCTTGAATAGTTCTCTCCATTCTCTCATAATTTGTTTTCCTTTCGATAAGAAATCAGCCGTGAAAACAGAAAAAGAAGGGTGAAAGAAATGGGTATAACGTAACTGACATATCGCCACTCAACTGAAGTCTGCAATCCTCTGAAAGATTGTGATACAACTACTGTTTCTTTTCAGTTCAGGATTGGCTGAAAAAGGGAATGGCACTTCCCATCCTACTGTCTTTTTAATGAAATAAGGCAGGTTTTCTCGTATCAGAGATCCCTGAATAGAATTTATTGTTATGAAACTCAGCTGAAAACCGAGAATCAACAGCAAACGCAATCCGTTGTTCTGACGACCCCCTGACAATCAGATCCTACTCTGCAGGATGCATGACTGATGGCAAGGATGTTTCAGATGTAAATGGGGGTTTGAGGAACAGATATATAGGTAAATGGTTTCCCTCAGAGAACCATTCTGCCTTCCAGTTCTTTTCGTATATCTCACAGAAATTGATTTCGTAAAAAAAATCCCCTTCCTTAATATCCTTCATCCTTATCTCATCGAGGCTTATTTCTCCCTTCTTAAGACTAGAAAATGATATGCTGTCTGTACTCTTTCCTCTATGCATGATCCCTTGAATATTCGTCCCCTTACTTCTCGCCTTTGAAGTTCCAGGATGATGTAATATGGATTCGCCTTTCTTCGGCAGTCTTTGATCAAGCCTTTCTTTCAAGATTCGAAAGGAATATTACTATGAAATAAGACAAAATGAATGATTCTGGGATATATATATATATATATATATATATATATATATATATATATATATATATATATATATTAAATATGTATATATATATATATATATATATATATATATATATATATATATATATATATATATGTGTGTGTATTTATGTACACACACATGATATATGTGCAGTATATATACATATATATGTATGTATATATATATATATATATATATATATATATATATATATATATATATATATATGTATGTATGTATGTATGTATATTATATATTTACCGATTAAATAAATATCTTCATCATTTGCTTTCCCTAAACAGCTGTTTCTCGTTCAAAATCTAAATATTCGAATTTAAGATAACCATATGTATTCGAAACAAATGCTAAGTTTTACTTCGATATGTATCGAATAATTAAATATTCGTAGCTTCAGAGCAAGATGAAATATTGCATTTCTTCTAAAAAGAGAGATCACTATTTAAAAAAGTAGGTGAAACTTAACTGAACTTATTTGGAAGATATTCTTTATTCCAGTATTAATTATAAGTGGTACATTTAATTTTTTAATCCTTATAAGTTATACTGGAATGAAGAATATTTTTCAGATAAGTTCAATTAAGTTTCACCTATTTTTTTAAATAGTGATCTTTTTAGAATAAGTGCAATATTTCATCTTGTTCTGAAGCTACGGATATTTAATTATTCGATTTATGTTGAAGTAAAACCTTACATTACGTTTCGAATACATATGAAAATATAATTTCAAGTCGTCAAAAGGAAATCTCAGGCTACAAATTTCAGAAGTCCTCCTCTTGGTATTACAAAATACAATGTTAATTTTCTATTATTTCCGAAAATATAATTGCATTGTTTAAAAATGGGATTGGCAAATCCTTATGTGTAATGGGAAATTTTTATTTGGTTTCATGACGCTGTATATCTGGTTAGTTGCAGCTGCTTCTGTTGGTGCATTTAGATTGGTCACAAAGCTGTGATGTCATATAAAGTAATGAAATGTCAAACATTACTGTAATTTGCTTGCGCGGTAAACTGACGTCAACTTAACTTTGTCAAATTAATGATTGTACTCTGGATGTCGCTGGAAATGAACCGTATTTGTATCACTAATCTGGTCAAGAAATAGTCTTGAATGAAGTTGGATTCCAAATGGACATTTACCTCGCTTTTGAGTTGAAGTACTGAATATAGGTAAAAATTCACAATTGCAAAAATCTATATAGACCAAAAAGCATTACGTTACTCCTCCTAAGTGGTTTTAATTAATTTGCACAAGAGGTATGAATTAAAGCAACAGAAGTTAATGACTCTCAAGTAAACAAAAATGTTAACAGCATGTCAGCTTATCTAAGAAATTTTACTTATGACAAAAGAGGACCTGGGCTTTAAATATGTGTGCTTTTATTTCAATTAGATTTTTTTTATTTACAGAACTGAATGTTTTGTCGTCTTTTTTTGGACGATGTTAACGATAGATAAATATAAAGATAGTTAGATTTATCACTATAAAGCTAACGGAAATCGCCATTTTTTTTTTCTTCAGGAAAATGTATACAACTCAATCAGTTTTTCAAAATTATGAAATTTTCCAAAACAACTCTTTTCTACACCACAACTCCCTCGTTTTTTATGTTACTCCGGACTGCAAAATAACATCAACTACAATATAAAGATATCAATTATAATATAAAGATAAATCAACTGATTTAAAAAAAAATTATATATGACTTTTTCAATTAGTCAACAATAATCTGCATAATACCTCCAGGTGATTACATCAGTTTATTTTTACGCATCAAATGCTTCCTATATAAACCAACAGCTGAGCATGCCTGTTGAGTATCTAGATAATTGCATGTAGATGGACAAGCGCCTTCACGATAAGTAATTATAGTTCAAATTAGCGGTAATTGCTGTAAACAGAAGCAGACAGGGAGCTAATTGGACTCATGCGCTGATGGTAATGTTCTCTGATGAATGGTTCATTGGAGGCGTCAGAAATTCAGGGGATTGCTCCTGACTGAGATGAGCTCATCGCTTTTATTGGTATTGAAACTGCTTTTCTACCAATAATACTGATATATAATGAAAAAACATTTGAGTGAAATGATTGTTAGGATAATATTCGAAACTGTGATAAGAGGCATAAGCTTCCTTAATTCCTATAATAGTTTAATGCCATTCTTTCTGCATTCTGATTTTTTATAGACTACATTGACCGCTCAAAGTTAAATTTTGTCTTTATTAGAATTAAGACCAGTTTGTCAACTCCGTCATGTAAATACCAAGTTATTTTAAAACTCTTTATTCTTAGCAGTATATTACAATATTCAAACGAGAGACATAATATTTACAGGGAGAGACGTCTCTCATTCCAATCTGTTTCAAAACAATAGGCATTAATCTCTTCGCTCTAATTTCGGTACGAAAATAGCACGTCCAAATACTCTGTCGCAACAGTCGTGCGTAATCAAAGTCTCCTCATCAAAAGAATCCGTCGTAAACCATTACCAGGCTGTAATGGCTGCAATATGACGAGCGTCAGAATGAGTCCATTTGGTGATAACGGTTCCATCTCAGACGAAAAACTTTGTCATGGTTTTAATATTCCTCACACGATTCAGCCCGAATCACTTCAAAGGCCACAGTCATGGGAAATGGAAATAATGATTTCCTTAGAGGAAAGGAGAAACTCGAAAAGCATATCGGGTATTTATCAAGTAAATATTATTTACAATTCTATATTCCCTGAGGGTCTGAAACCTCTGCATGGAAGTAACGTTTGCATATTTCCTTATTACTCAAAGAAGAATGAATAAATTTACGGGAAATGAGATTTTTCTGCCATTTCTTTAATGCATTAATAAGTTCTAGATTATCTTATCCACTTAACACTGTATACACGCACAAACTCAAACAGCTTTCGTTATACCACAAAAAACAGCTAAAAGAAACGAGTGAAAATTCTCTTGAATGACGAGGTTCACAGGATTATACTGACATTGCAATTTATAATAAGTATTTGTGACTTACTAAGACAATCAAAATAAATCTTTCACCAACAAAAATCACGGCATTATTCTAATTTCTTGGCGTCGCGGAAGATTTTAGACTCCATTATTTATGAAACAATCATGACTGACTGCTTTAATATGGATGGATTTTCATCTGGACCTCATTTAGAATCAATACAGCAAGCAGCTGTCACTTGACTCTCTGATGAGGAAACGAAAGGATTGGATTTGATTTTAGTGAAATTTTCAGCGGTCATTTCCAAAGTTACTTTAATGTTTTCAGAATTTGAAGGTCCTTGTTTTTCTGTAGACAAAAAATTATGCAAATGGTATTTTCTTAATGTTCAAGGATAGCATTACCAGCAATGGTTTGTACCTGTGACAGAAATTCATCTATAACGTTTCATCCTTTCTGTTCCTTTGGGGAAAATCTCTTCGCGTTTCATTGAGTGTTTTGTGACTGAAGCTTTGCTAAGGCATTACTAGCTTTTATTTTGATATTCGGAAGACGATCCAAACAAGTGAATGAAGAATAACAGAGATACATTTTAATAAAAATTATTTTTATCCCGTATTTATTAGTGATGGTTATAAGTACAACAAATCCAGTATGTCAGATAACAATGATTAAATGGTTAGCTAGTAAAACAAATTAAATAAAATTTCAGAATCTAATAAAAAGTGAAGTTTGCGTTTTTATGTTTATTAATTGTAATGAGTGAAATAGTCATGGCTTCAGTCAACATCGAATAACCAGTATTAGACACAAATCTTTCGAGAAAGTCTTTCAGAATTTTATACATTTTCAATCTGCCCAACGATAAACAATTTGGAAGTCATTAATTTACTAGAATTTTGATTAATTTTCTTCGATTTCATAAGAAGAAACCCTTTTAGCTAACCATGAGAGAGTCAGGATTGGTTGAGTGGCTTCTGTATCATCACAACATTGAAACTATAACATGATGATCTAACTTTTTAAGATCGCCATTATGAAGATATGAAGATCACTTGAAGATAATATATTAATGAATAACTATCTGATAATTGTTACCTGCAATATTTAATTCCTAATCCCGTTTACTTATTTCCTGAAGAAGTGCTCTGAGCCCCTGTTGACCTAAGCAATAAAGTGCTAATAACCTCATCCCTAAACGACTTCCTGGGGTAAAATCAATGTAATCACTCATAAAGAGTTCTTCTCAAATATGTCTCTTTTCCTCCTGTATCTGTCGTTCGTTTTCAGCCTATTTCAGCCAGACGATGTCCTTTTGCCGAGAAAATATCGGTAATGTTATATATTTGGCTGGTTAAACTACCTTAATCTGATAATAATGAGGTTGTTTGGGAATAAGACTACAGTATTATGTTGCACTAAGGTATTATATTACTCATTTAGCTATAGTGCAAGGCAGTATTACAGCAAAATAAGATAGAAGGGAAAATAGGTATTAGATACTTAGACTGAGAAATTTTACAATATTTCACACTAACATTCAGGCCAATAAACCTCAAAAGATGACGAAACAGATACTGAGTAGAAAGAAGATTCTAACTGAACTGTTTAATTTCAGAATGAGTTTTGATGTAGGAAAGTTGCCATGTTGGCTTGAGTGGAGTTGAAGAAAAATTAAAGGAAGATGATATCTGCACTTTTATACAACGTCTCTAATCTCTTTGCTTGCAAAGCTTTGTGAACTTACATAGACAAAGAAAGGCGATCCACAATATTTTAATGCAGATTTTTACAAACGTTAATCTTGTCTGACGTTTATTCTTGCCACTAATTGCAAGAAAATATTCCGCAAAGCATTGCATAACTTTCGCACCAGAATATCAAAGACAGAGAAAATGCATTATTCATCTGTGGGCTCTTAAGGCGTCAGAGAAGAACAATGAAGGAAATTTACATTTGTAGAGCACGAATTCCTTTTTAGCTCAACAGTATATTTTTAATTTGAGTGGTGTGAAGTTTATTCCACTGTTTATTATTGCTAAATCCTTTTTGCCGTCATCAACAAGACGCGAAGGATTTTCATATTCTTTCCGATTATCAACAACACTTCGTTTTTATATCATTTACTGGACTCCCCTCTGTAATGAAAATGAGATGTCCATTCTAAAATGTTGAACTCTAGAACGTATAAATTGTCTTGCATTTTTCACCCCGAAAACATCGTGAGCATCTGCAAAGTCCCTTATCCTCCTCATGAAAAAAGATGCAGAAATGAGCAAAAGAATGCAAAGACTTTTATGTCAGGGAATTTCTCAAAATTTAGTCTTGCTATGAAGTCAAAGCCAAGCCTTTATGCCCGAAAACATGGAGAACAAAATTACGCTGTTTCTTCCTCCACGATATGAGGAAGGAATATGAATTTCTAATGCGAAGACCAAGAATCCAAGGTAATTACGAGAGAAGATGCTCATAATGGATGGGCAAACACAGATGTAACAACGGATTTCAGGGGATAACCAAAAAATAAAATAATTCAGGAAATCTTCGTTGACAGACCGAGGTAATAAGAAACAGCTTGGTATTAATAATAACAGACACACTCACACTCACACACACACGCGCATATATATATATATATATATATATATATATATATATATATATATATATATATATATATATATATATATATATATATATATATATATATATATATATATATATATATATATATATATATATATATATATATATATATATATGTATATATATATATATATGTATATAATGTATATATATATATATATAAATATATATATATATATATATATATATATATATATATATATCTTCTTCTTCGTCTTCTTCGTTTTAACGTGCTTTTATACCCATTTTTATATGGGGGTATGCCTTCTTTGAAGGACTTTGATTTGGCGGTGGGAGTAGGCCGTAACCTCGACCGGCTGCCCTGCCTGACATCGCTTGGACCCCGGTACCGAACGTGTACATGTATTACAGAAACCCCGCTCCTTTCTCCCAGCAGCACGAGGAGAACTGGGCGGATAGTCCATTCGAGACGTGTGATGTCTGTTATGTTTATATATATATATATATATATATATATATATATATATATATATATATATATATATATATATATATATATATATATATATATATATATATATATATATATATATATATATATATTACAGGTCAGTATCACTAAAGTTAAGAGTGATTGGTGGAAGCTCGTGATTGGAACCATCCTGATTTATTACGTTTCCCACGATTTCCCCTTTCAATTTAAGGACATCTGCGTTTCCGGTGTCACTAAAAATTTGTTAAGCTTATATAAATTTTCGCCATTTTTGGAAAACAATCACAAAAAAAGGGGAAAATTTATATTTAATAAAATCCGTTGAAATGCTGAACTATATACAGATTAAAAACTCTTGATTATGCCATTAATCTAAACTAAAATTACCTATTTCCTTAAGAATTCTTTAATATTTCTTGACCAAACTTATGAGTGACTCGCCTGCACGCATCATACTGATTCCTTGTCAAGTACTCTATTCCAACTGAGAATCGTAAAAATATAATCCTTTAGCCAAGGAGATATCACATTTATTGATTTCCTTAATTATCTGATTTTGCAATAGCAAAAGCTATTTACCGAGAAAATTTCATATAAAAAACGCTACTAGTTTACACAATATCACCTCTAGCTAAGCACGGCAAGAAGGAAAACAAAACAATTATAAGTATTAATAATGTGTCTGCAAGCGAAAGCGCGAAAAATATACCCAACATCCTTTTCAAACATTGTGTATATATAAAGTTTAGCACAGGAATAAATATTACTACAGATGAAGAACCCAGTACGAAAAAATATGTAAACAAACGTTGTTTGTCTTGAACACTTGCATGTGCAAAACTTATTATTTGTAATCATGACAATATTGTATTATCTACTCGTTTTCGCCGCGCATGAAATCATGAATGCTTATTTAACTGTCAAAGTGGAAAAAATAAAGGTAATATCACTACTCTTCGCTTTAGAATTGTATGCGATTATAAAAGTATGTTTAGAAGAGTACAAAAAAGAAAGTATTTAACGAAAGCCCCAATAAGATTAATTCCAGGAAAAGGCCTGAGGGACTTAGCCAGTGGTGCAATTAGCGCCTCTTCTGGGAAACATCTAATTAAGAAGTGAAACTTTCCGAAAGAAAATCTTTCCTTCAGTACTGAGAGGTAGGTTTTGCTTAGCTAACTATTGTAAAAATATGAAGTTTGCCCCTTGGATATTTTTGAAGTAAGTCCTAAAAAAACAAGGCACATGAAATCTTCGGTAATCGTCTTACAACCCCAGTTAGGGTATAATTAAAGCGAACAATGTATGGAAGTAGCCTATTATATTTGGCTTAGCAGCCTAGTTCATTTTTTTTAATATTCGTACTCGTGCATGTGAAGACATCTTTGACACATTTGTTCGCATCAAGATAAGCAATGGGAAGGCAAACAACGTAAAAAAAAAGAGAGAGAGAGAAAAGAAAATAGGATTTCCAAACTGCTTCAGTGGCAGAATATAATTATATTCTTTATAGAAAAAAAGAGAAAAGAAAGCAGAATTTCCAAACTGCTTCAGTGGTAGAATATAATTATATTGTTTACAATTACAGAGAAAAGACAGCAAAATTTCCAAACTGCTTCAGTGGCAGAACATGATTATATTCTTTATAAAAAAAAGAGAGAAAAGAAAGCAGAATTTCCAAACTGCTTCAGCGGCAGAATATAATTATATTCTTAACAAAGCTTTTCACTGCTGAACCGGCTGAAGGTTTTGCATAATCAGAACCACCAGAGACGAAAACTGCCCGTTTAATCGCCTGCGAAGTGCAGATGCTTCTTCAGCAACAATGACAACGTTTTCAAACGTTCACGGGATCGGGTTAAATGGGCAATAATCACATAAACGCTTTCGCGTTGATCCCTTTCGCGCTTGGGGATCTTGTTTACATCAACGCTTTAGATAACAAATACGTTTTAAGTGTCTCGACAAGAGAGAGAGAGAGAGAGAGAGAGATTCTTGAAAACATCAAAACATTTAACATCCACTTTTAAAGTGTTACTTCGAGAGAGAGAGAGAGAGAGAGAGAGAGAGAGAGAGAGAGAGAGAGAGAGAGAGAGAGAGAGAAGTCTTGAAAACATCAAAACATACAGCATCCACTTTTAAAGTGTTACTTCAAGAGAGAGAGAGAGAGAGAGAGAGAGAGAGAGAGAACAAAACATATAACATCCACTTTTAAAGTGTTACTTTAATACAGAGAGAGAGAGAGAGAGAGAGAGAGAGAGAGAACATCGATTCATACAATCACATCCGCTTTGACAATTTTTCTAAAAGGAGGGAGAGAGGGAATTCAAAGCACTGGAATAAGGAGCAAATGCATGAAATCTGACAACGGGACAAGAATTCAAGTAAACAGAAATAGTGAGAGATGGCAAAAAAAAAAAAAAAAAAAAAGAAGCATGAAATGACGTTCTTACGAAACCAGCCCCTCTGTAATAAAAAGCAATGTTTATCCATATATTTACTTTTTTGTATGTAATAACGATGGTCTTAGAACAATGAACTCCCCACTTAGCCTTGCCGTCATCCAGTGTGGGGCCGGCCTTTGTCATAACTGGCCCCTATATAAATAAACTGAATAACCGTGCATAGGTCCAAACCTTCATGGCAGTGCGTAGCTTCCCGCCTCAACCCTCTCTTATATTACCGTCAATTTTCATAGTATGGGAAACAGTTACCTGTTCTTTTTTTTTTTTTGTCACATTTCTTGTTGATTTGTATTGCTGATACGTTATATACCGCTGGAAACATACTTCCTCTCTTTTGGAGTTTTACGGCGAGTAGTTAAAGAAGACTGATTTATTTTTCACTTATGTTCAGTATTTTGGAAATTTTGGGCAAGAGAAAGAGCTAGTGATAGACAGAAATAAACGAGCTAAAATAAAATGGAATGAGGCACTTACGCGTTCGAAACATTGTCCATTTAACACCTCCCTCTCTCTCTCTCTCTCTCTCTCTCTCTCTCTCTCTCTCTCTCTCTCTCAAGCAACACTGTGGGTGAGAAGAGGTACTAAACTTGACAAATGGTACTTTGGCGCCTTAGGGTCCCAACAATTCTGGGTTTACTGCTTGATCATGCATGCACGCGTACGTGACCACGTGTATTCTGACATGCACTGCCTTCCAAGCGCTCATTAACTTCTCTCACTGCATTATTGGAAGCTAACAGCGTATTATTATAATGCTTTATATATTTTTTCCTTTAAACATGTGCATTCACTTTTTATTACATTTCTACAGTCTCTCAAGAACTAATCTTATGATTCATGCACTTCAATTGTAAACTGATAAAATTTATACAGCAGAATAGTTATTTTGCATTACATTGTCGGAGAAAATCATCAGCAATTTTTATTGCGATACGTGCTCATTAACTCAGTAAACGAAATGTTAAAAACTATCAATTTTTCACTACATTCCTGTAAGATAATGAAGAACGATTTTTGGTATCACGAATAAAAAAAAAAAGACTGTAAATTTTTAATTGCAATGTTAGAGCCAACCTTTCAAGGGTAAAAGATTGACCATAAAAGTTTCCTTGCAGGAGTCGCACCAGGTGTGGGAGAAGAACGAATTAGATTTTACTTCTTTACTTACATGACCTCGGAGCAGAAGTTTGTGAATTATTTCGAAACTTCGCTCGCCCGGAACGTGCGTTCGCCTGCCTATTTTTTTGTAAAAGCTCAGCTTCCTGCAATCGGTTACCCAAAACAAAATTTATTCTAAATCTCTTTACGCCTAACTTTCGTATATATACCCAATGTTTATATTTACTATGCAGATATTAGCATCAGCAAATAATTGCGAGAAATGAAAAACGAACGACAGAACTGGAATTTTTAGCTTCAATACCTTCTCTCTCTCTCTCTCTCTCTCTCTCTCTCTCTCTCTCTCTCCTCTCTCTCTCTTTCTCTCTCTCTCTTTCAAAAGTATTCTAAGTAAACAAATCTATTCTTTAAAGAAATTACCATTGATTTAAGTCAAAATGAAAAATAAAAAAAAGTACATTAAGTCTAAATCTTTTCTAGACTTTATATTTGCTTTTCTGCAAAACCTGTTGAAATTGCTTAGAGGAGGATTTCGTTGCGATGAAATCTGTTTCATCAAGGGAAAATGATATGAGATGATTTCGTCTCGTTCTTTCAGGCCCTTGTCTCGTGGTCGCCTTTCAAAAAAATAATAAGTCAGGATCATTCACGAAAATATATATCAGGAGTTGATCTACTATATATATATATATATATATATATATATATATATATATATATATATATAATATTATATATATACATATATATATGTATATATATATATATATATATATATATATATATATATATATATATATATATATATATAGTATATATATATGCATATATGCATACATACATAAATGCATGTATGCATATATATATATATATATGCATATATACATACTGCATGTATGTATATAATTGAAACTGATCAATGGAGAACAAGATATTTCAGTCATCTACTAATTTTTGGTATTTAAGAGACCTGTATTTTCAAAATTCTGTCAGCGAAAATGCTCTTTCGCCAATTTTATGATCCCTCGTTATGATCAATGAGTAAAAAATCCTTTTTTCATCCTAACACTTTAATAATACGTATCACCTCTACGAAACAACTACTCATTTCTGCTTTTACCGTTCTATCTGCTGCTTCACGATTACTGAAAAACTCTTGGTATTTTTTTAGTTGTGCGATTCAAATCCTGATTCTTTATGCCATGTTGCGAACATCTTAATTCTCAGTGCCCTTACACTCTATTCGTTTTCCTCCTACACGCCCGAAGTTTCGTTTTCTGTCTGAATTTCATTCTCACGGCAATTTCTTGCCAACCTTTTATTTTTGCTAGCGTGTTCAATTCCTTGCATTTTTTCTCACGTATTATCATTTACATTAAACGTCTTTTTCTCTCATTTGCATACCTCATATTATCGCCTCTTCTTCATCTCTTCCACACCATTTCTCCCTTTCATTTACGTCATTAATTTTATCTTTCCACTCATTAACATTCTCTCCACTTCCTATTATTTACGTTCTATCCACTACCTCTCCTTATTTACAACCCTCATACCATTTCTGCTTCTTCTTGCCATTTCCAGCATTATACCTACGTTATATTAACATCTTTTATGCAATCTCTTACACCTGTTCCTTACAAGTATATCTTAGTTTAACCAGACCACCGAGCTGATTAACAGCTCTCCTAGGGCTGGCCCGAAGGATTAGACTTATTTTACGTGGCTAAGAACCAATAGGTTACCTAGCAACGGGACCTACAGCTTATTGTGGAATCCGAACCACATTATAGCGAGAAATGAATTTCTATCACCTGAAATAAATTCCTCTTATTCTTCCTTGGCCAGTCGGAGATTCGAACTCGCGGTCAACGGAGTGGTAGCTGAGAACGGAACCCGCTCGTCCAACGAGGAATTCCTGTTCCTTACATTTTCCCCACTATCGCTCCGACTTCCTTACATCGAATATGCATAGGCTTCCTCTTGTTTACATTCTCCATATTACCACATTTATCTTACATGCGTGAACTGTTCTTCCACGATTTCTGGAGGAGTCATAGGCCAGAGTGGATGTTAATCTACTCTTCCGCTCAAATGACTCTTCACGACGTACTTTAGTCTTATTTTGAGACTTGGTTTTCCATATGTGCCACGATTCATCTGCTTCCTTTCATTTCATGTTCTTGACAGGTATCTCATGGTAAATATGCAGTCTATTATCATTTGTTATTAATCTATAAAGACGTGCCTCTTTATTATCAGTACCACCCCCAATAAATATTAAGTTATCCTCTTTCTCCAATTCTCATCCTATTTTCGTGAGCGTCTGGATAAATAGACAAAAATATTCAGAACTTTAAGAAACTGCTGTTGAATTTGCAGAAAAGTAAACTTAAACAACAAATAACAACGCGAATAAATGAATAGAAATATTCAACACAGAGGAGCTAGATCTAAAACTAACTCGAAACTGTTGCGAAGTTCCCAGAACACGAATATCATAAATTAGTGACGAAAATCACTGAGCAAGAGAAAGGTTTCCGCCCAGAAATCAGGCGTTATTCAGTATGATGAAAGTTTGGCTGCTCTCTCACGGGGGTTTGGAGTCTTTGGGCTCAGCTAATAAGCCTCCTTTAATAATACCCATTCCTTGCCAAAGTTTTAATGAAGCTTAAAGTGTATTAGGTCAAAGTTTGAAAATATTCGTCAGCACAATAAGTATCGCCTTTCTACTTGAGGTTTTTTTTTCTCTCTCTCTCTTTTTGAAATTCGCTTTCCTCCCTTATCAGCTTAGTTTATCGGGTTATTTTCATTCATTTTTTCGTTTATCAGTTCGTCACCCACACACACGCTCCCTTTATCACTCATCAAGTTATTATTATCCTTTATCTTTTTTTCTTTGTTATTTCATGCTCATTTTCAAGTGACTTGATGAGTAAAATCAATGTTTTCAGTTGCTGGAGAGCACTGTCGGAGTAAAGAAATCTGCTATTGTTTATTTACTGTGCTTAAGCTGAAGAAAGAAGAGAAAGTGTATGTGTCTCCACTGTGTATAATTTTTAGACTGCAATTCTTCCTCTTTAGATTTTGGATGACAACATTATTTTTCCGTCTGTTTTATCACTGTTTATCGCTCAGTTATCTATGCATTATCTGACTATATATAAAATTTTAGACCCAGTTTTTAATCTTTTATTGGGATTCGTGATGCTTTTCAATCTATTCATTTATTGAATGCTTCCTGCAAAGAAATTTTCAACCAAGTTTTTAATCTTTTATTGGGATTCGTGATGCTTTTCAATCTATTCATTTATTGAATGCTTCCTGTAAATTTTCAACCAAGTTTTTAATCTTTTATTGGGATTCGCGATGTTTTTCAATCTATTCATTTATTGAATGCTTCCTGCAAAGCAAAATCTTCCTCTCCCACTCTTATTATTTCATGATTACGTATTTACACTCAAGCTGTTGTGATGCTTGGTGATCACTCTATATTGCAATTCTGAACAGAACGTAATATTCTAACTATCTATAAAAACATCTGTGTCTACATAATCCAAGTTATCATTTCCATTCACTCATTTGCGTTAGTATCAGTGTATACCTTCTAAGGTCTGTCCGTATACTTCTAAATTTATAATAGCCACTTCATAACTAAAACTACTATGAGCATCTAATGCTTCATTCATGTCGAACTCATGTCTCGTTTTTATATGCAACACATATCTGTGAAAAAAATTTTTTAATCATGCCAGTTGTATGATGAATGTTAACCATAGCACTGCCAATACAATTACAGTTATTTAATCGTTAGTCGTATGGTATCATTACCTTTAAACGTGTTATGAAACCGAAATCGATATGATAGTATCATATATATATTAATATATATATATATATATATATATATATACATATATAATATATATATATATATATATATATATATATATATATATATATATATATATATATATATATATATATATATATATATATATATATATATATATATATATATATATATATACATGTATACAGTATATGAAGCTTTAATTCCACAAATACTGGGGACACCTAGAATAAAATTCTGTTCTAGCTTTTGGACCACTGACGTAATCTCCGAAATTGCCTTTTGAATTTTATATTATTTCCTGTATCTGCATAACTGTGGTGTAGAGTAAATTTCCACAATTATGAAAATGTGTAAGTTCATTTCTCCTTACACACGCACAAGCACACGCACACACACACATACATATATATACATATATATAATATATATATATATATACACACATACATAAATTACATACAAATATACATATAATATATATATATATATATATATATATATATATATATATATATATATATATATATATAAGTTACTTGCAAAAATTATGTTCAATTTATCAGTTTTAATATATTTCCCGAGAACGACTCCACCTTGCATACTCAAGTTGAAATGAGCAATTTAATTTGAATGATAATGAAAAAAAGAATCCAAAACAAAAGTAATACTTACAAAAATATACGGGAAAGAAACGACAAATAGTTAATTTAATTTACTTATCTCTTTTTAAACTTTCCGAGCACCTTTCCGTAAGAACTGGGAGATATTCCACGCTCTAGTTGACCTTATCTTGCATAAACACATTTCACGGCGTGTTTACCCCATTTCGCTGTATTCTCACAAGGCAGAATGTTCATCTGAAGTTGTTAGTAGGAAGAAGATTCGCTCCGGGAGGCTTCTTTCTTACTAGGCGGAGGCAATTTCCCCACACGTGTACGGTGCAAAGTAGCATTTTTCTCGTTGCGAAGCCGTCGTGGGAGAGAGTTCCTTTGCATAAAGACGATTTTGCAGTCGTTTCTGCTATTTGGAAATTTTCAGGCCATAGTTTTTTGACATGAAAACAAACATCACCAGCGTGTTCCTGGAGCATAAAATGTTCGTATCTAACAGTACAAAAGCTCCAAATGGTTTTGGTGACACTAACCAGAGATATCTTACATAATACAAACAAAAAAGGGAACTAGAAGATGAGTACATTTGCTAATTTATCTATAATAATAAAATCCGAGTGGATCTTTCTTGTTTGTCCGCCCCGGATGGGGGCGGGGCAGATAGAGGATTGGGAGGGTAGGGGAGACATGACACATCCACCCTCCTCCTGCAAACCTGTTTGTCCGTCCAGGGTGGGGGCGGGTAGGTAGGGGGATCGGGAGGGCAGGGGAGATATGACGGGCAGTGCCAGGTTCCAGCTCAGCATAGCGTGCACCATCCAGCTCGTATTTAATATTTAGCTGTTCTCAAATGTCGTTTTCTCAAAAAATTACTCAAAATGCAAACATAGATTTTGTTCCGATGAAAACATGATTTTTGTAGTTACATCAATTTCTGAAGTTGTATTTTCTTTAAAAAATAATCGAACAGAAGGCGGCACAGCAAGGTATAAACGTAGAAAGCTTTCACTACTGAATTCTAAAATAACTATAGTTATTCATAGTTCAAGGATGGTTTGTGAAATAATATTTTTTCGAAAAAAAATCAATGCTTTAAAAGTTTTACCACTACACCTATATTATTCCATACAGGGTAAAGAATAATTCTTTTTTTATTTACTTTTATACTTCATCGTTCAATATGAGTCTGTTTCTCTCGCCTTTGCCCTGAAACAAACATCAGTTATGAATCACTCTGGACGTAAAACCATAAGCTTCTGCCTTTGGATATGCAGTTACAGTTGCCTTATGCACAACTAAAAATTTCACTGCGTGACCAGTGGATGACGCAAACAAGCGACCGTTTGACGTCGATCATATTTTCGTAACTTGTCAGCCAACATACCACCTGATCACTAAAAACACCTTTCATTTGCACGATTCATAGTGTTCTGACTTAGAGGTTTAATAACTGAGAATTGTGACTGTCATTTTCACATTTGCCTTTCTAAAATGATCTAAATCAAATGATCACTTTTTTGTTTACCAATGATGTACAGATACTTTGAAAAAAATTGGAAAATTGGAATGGGCAGCATACTGACATTTTCTTCTAAATCTGTCAAACATAAAAGCTGATAGTAGTATCCATTACATCCAATGAAGCATTTATCCGGATCCTTGGACCTGCAGAAATGTGAGCAGTTACAAAGAGTTGGCGCTACATAATTGCAAACTCGGAACGCGCTCATAATGTTTGGGGACATCGTAAAGCCAGAATTTAGAGCCGAGAGTTCCCCGGTTGTTTACGGAGGGGGAAACCGAGACAATGCGGCGGAACTTCATGATCTGGATGAACGCGGATTCTTTTTCATACTGTATATATATATATATATATATATATATATATATATATATATATATATATATATTTATATATACATACATATATACATATATATACATATATATATATATATATATATATATATATATATTATAATATATATATATATATATATATATATACATATATAATATATATATATATATATATATATATATATATATATATATATATATATATATATATATATATATATATATATATATATATATATATATATATATGTTACATGTTTCTGACTCACATCAGGATCGGGCAGGTCTTTCAATTTGAAAGACAAGGGCGCTGCCCACTAGGCCACACAAGTCACAAAAGAGATTTGGGAACCTGAGGCAACTGCACCCAGGAATTACCTGGGCAAGCTAACTGCTTGCATATCAGCGTGTTTTCCCCAAATTGAAGGACCTGGGTTCGATCCCGATGTGAGCCAGAAATTTATTTCTGTTCCACACGTGACTGTGTGTTGATTATTTCTATCTTATTCACTCAGAAGGAATAATTCGAATTAAATGCTGAGTCGGACAGTTGGGGAAAACACGCTGGTATGCAAGCAGTTAGCTTACCCAGGTAATTCCTTGGGTGCAGTTGCCCTCAGGGTCCAACTTCTTCTATGACTTGCGTGGCCTACTGGGCAGCGCCCTTTTTCAACTGAAAGACCTGGGTTCGATCCCCGATGTGAGTCAGAAATTTATTTCTGTTCTACACGTGATTGTGTGTTGATTATATATATATATATATATATATATATATATATATATATATATATATATATATATATATATATATATATATATAATGTTCATATTTCCTTACTTTTTATTCAACAATTCCTCATAGTTCTGGATAAGTATACAGAGTCGTGGTGTATTTTCCATTTATTGCTACGGCCTCGTTTCGCCCAAGCTAAGGCTTGGGTACATGTGGTGGGAGGCTTTAGCCCTGGATATTGCTATGGCACAGTTAAGACACAAAAACAATAACCCACTCAGACCAATCATATCACAGATCATCCCCCACCTACAAAATAGCCAAGACCCTGAACGACATCATCACACCATACATACCGATGAAACACACACTAAGATCAGCAACAGAATTCATAGACATCCTGAAAACCAAGCACTCAACCAAAGAAATCGCATCCATGGACGTCGAAAGCCTTTTCACTAATGTGCCTGTAGACACCACCATTGACA